>NW_004443981.1:12584191-12602588 GCF_000243295.1 Trichechus manatus latirostris
ATCCTGTTCTCTTCATTCTCCCTTGCTCCCGAAGGGGTGAGACCAGTGGAGTATCTTAGATGGCTGCTCACAGGCTTTTAAGACCCCAGACAGTACTCACCAAGGTAAGAATGTAGAACATTGTCTTTATGAACTGTGTTATGCCAGTTGAGCTAGATGTTCCCTGAGACCATGGTCCCCACAGCCCTCCGCCAGCAATTTGGACTGTGGGTTTTTTTTAAAAATAATTTTTTATTGTGTTTTGGTAACGTTTTACATAGCAGTTTAAGTTCCCATTCAGCAGTTTCTACACAAGTTGTTCAGTGACCTTAGTGACATTCTTCACAACGTGTGAACATTCTCATTATTCTCCTTCTGGTTGTTCTGTTTCTGTTAATCTAGTTTCCATACCCCCTTACCTTCTCATCTTTCTTTTAAAGTAATTGGTGACCATTTGGTTTCATATAGGTAATTTTTAAAAAGGAGCACATTACTTACAGATGATATTATATTTTGAACCAATCGTTGTTTAGTTACAGGGTGACCTCAGGGGCTAGTTTTGGTTCAAGGTTTGAAGAGAATCTTAGGGGAGTAGTCTTGGGGAGTCCTCCAGTCTCAATCAGTCCAGTAGCTCTGATTTTGTTTTTTTTAGGAATTTGAGGTCCTGTTCAACATTTTTCCCCCATTCTATCAGGGTCCATCTTTTGTGGCTCTGATAGCCAGTGGATTTTTGTTGACAGCCGTGTTCTTGGTCAAAGGTTGCCACTGGCTGGGGGTGGGGGGTGGGGTGGTGGGGGAAGGGGCTTTGAGTCATCTTGGTGGAAGAAGTCACTTTGGGAAATTCGACAAAATGGTGGCCAGGGTGAGTGCGAATCAAGTGTAACTGGCATTTGCTTGACATTTTCCTATCTGCTATTTCATTAAAAAAAAAAAAAAGCTTTGTTTTTTAGGGCAGTTTTAGGTTTAGGGGTAAGTTGTGTAGAAAGTACTGAGGGTTCCCGCATGCCCCCTCCCCCACTGCGAGTTCTTTCATTTTTACCCTTAAAAATCTGTAAAAGAAGGTATATTTGTTTCCTAGGTTTGCCGTACCAAATTACCACAAACCAAGTGGCTTAAACCAACAGAAATTTCTCACAGTTCTGGAAGCCATAAGTTTGAATTTCGGGTGTCAGCAGGGTTGGTTCCTTCCGGAGGATCTGAGGGAGAATGGGTTCCATGCCTCTCTCCTAGCACCTGGGTGCTGCTGGGGTTCCTTGGCTTGGAGGTGCATCACCCCAGTCTGGCCTGTCACATGGCTGTCTCCTGTCGTTTACAAGGACACTCGTTGGGTTTAAGGCCCACCCCCCCCAATCCAGGGTGCCCTCATTTCTATCCTTACCGTGATTAGACCCTATTTCCAACAAAGTCACATTCTGAAATTCCGGGTGGATGTGCATTTTTGGGGAACAGTATTCAACCCACTACAGAAGTGAGTGGTATTATCCTGTAGCCCCCTTCCACGGCTGTTAGAGATTAGATTGTATCCCCCAAAGATTTGTGTTCTAAGTCCTGACTCCTATCCCTGTCGTTACAGCCCCATTGGGGAGTGGGTTTTCTTTGTTAATGAGGCAGCGTTAGTCTCGGGTGTGTTTTAAGAGAGCTTCTTTTGAGATATGTAAGAGCAGATGAAGTGAGCAAGCAGAGACGGGGGAGGATGGATGCCATGCACGTGACAATCACAGAGGAATAGAAACTGAAAAGAGACGAGGACCTGCCCCCAGAGCCAACTGAGAGAGAAAGCCTTCCCCTAGAGCCAGCGGCCCGAATAAAGACTTCTAGCCTCCTAAATGGGAGAGAATTTGTTAATCTGCTCACTTGTGGTGTCCCTGTTGTGGCAGCACTGGTGACTATGACATCAGCTGGGGAGATGGTGCTCAGAGGTGGGGGAACTTGCCGTGTTGGGTGGCGAGTCCGCACTCTGCTGAGAGTTACCTGCCGTCAGGTACGCTGGGAGACCCTGCGAAGCCGTGGGGGTTTGCCCAGGTGGTTCCAGTATCGGCTTGTATATAACGCCTCAAGTGGACAGAAAAGTTCATTAAAAAAAAAAAAATATTTTTTATGTGCAAAATGTATAGACTATTTTTTAGAGCCGTTTCTAGGTTACAGAGCAATTGTGCAGGAAGTGAGTTCCACACACCTTCTCTGCACACGGGTGCTCCTCCTGTTAACCCCTTGCAGTCGTGTGGTAATCTGTGACAGCTGATGAAGGAATGTTGCTGCGTTATTATTACCTGAAGTCCATACTTTACAAGAGGCTTCACTCTTTGTGTTACATAGAGTTGTGGGATTTGACGAAGGCATAATGCCACGTGTACTTTTCATTTTGAAATAAGTTCAGACTTACAAGAATAGTACAAAGGGCTCCTGTCAGGCTTTCACCGAGACTCACCGATTATTAACCTCTTGCTCATGGGTCTGCCATTCTTTCATTTGCGAGGAGTTGCAGTCACCCTACCTCTTCACCCTAAATGCTTTGGTGTTCATTCTTAGGACAAGGCCTGTCCCTTACGTAGTGACAGTACAGTGACCGACATCAGGGAATCTCATGTTGACACACCGCTTGTCCCAACAGGGGCTTTAGAGCAATGATTTTCTAATCCCATCCAGGACCACGCTTTGTGCCTCATCTCTTTAGTCTCCTTCCAGCTAAAACAGTTTCTCGCTCTTCCTTGACATTTCATTGACATTTTGGAAGAGGGCAGACTGGTTCTCGGGAGACGGTCCATCAATGCGGCTTTGTCTGATGTCCCTGAGATTAGGGTCAGGCACGCCGCAGAAGTGAGTGGCGTCCTCCCTGGAGCGTCCTATCGGGAGGCATCCTGATGGTACCAGCCACAGTGAGCTAAATGCATCACTTCCCCATTGGGAAGGTACTATAGTGGAACCTGTGAGAGCCGAAACTCAACGGGACTGCCTTGTTTTTCCAGGTCTCGCAAGTTTTCAGCCTTTGGCAGGGAGCAGTCTCACCACTTTTCCCTCCGTTGGTGGAAAATATTTTGTGTTTTCCTTCCCTGACAGGTTTCCACCTTACGCGGGTTCCCGCTTTCGCAGGTTTTACTGTCTGTGTTCCTCTGTAACTAATAAATCGTGAGTGCTAGGACTTCGAGACTATGTAGCGATGTCTGTCTCCATCAGCTGTTCATACATGAAGCCGTGATGGTTGTGATGGTGAATTTCTACCTTCCTCTGAACATCTACAGCTACAGTTGGGGTTGGGCCGTGAGGTGCACCTCTCGTTTACCTGTGTATGGGGGTATTGTCATCAGCGTGGACTCAGGGACTCTTATTTCACCCAATGGGCTTGTGATCTATTGCTGTCACGACCACTGCTCTTGTCACTGTCCCCTTGCTCAGGACAGACAGCTGGCTGGGTGTGCCAGGGGGGAGAAAGGAGTTTGGGATTCAATGGCCAAGGTGTGCTTCCTCGTAGGGTCACTGTGGCTGGGCCAGGGCACCTGCTGTTCGTCCTGTCTGTGCTGCTGACTGGCCCTGCCACCTCGGACCGGTTGGCGAGCACCTTAGGGCCCCCGGTTCACCTATGGGTAGAAGGAGAGGTTGGGACAGGCTGACCTAAAGTGCCATTTGCCCTGACTCCTGAGGCTCTGAGGGTCCCTCCTTGGTCTCCTGCCTCCTCCCTGCTGACCCTGGGCACTGGCCGTGGGGCAGTTCCTGGTGGGCCGGCCGTCACCTGTGTGAGTGATGACATGCAGGGACAGAGGGAGGCTCTTCCGTGCCCTGCCCCGCTTCCTCATGGCGCTTCTCCAACAGGCCCTTCCTGTGTAGGAGCAAGGTCTGTTTATTCTCGTTAGCAACCAAACACTGCCCTCATCCTGGCACCGGCTGTGCCCTGACCTTCAGGCCTGGTCTCCCTCCTGGTGTTCAGGACTTCTTAAAGAAGCACGGCTGCGTGGGCACATACCGGGGTGTGCTGCAGCCATGAGCCTGTTCCGCCTGTGCCCACCCACACCGGCAGGGTCCTTGGAGGCCGACCACTCGCTCCTTGTCCAGAGAGGGGAAGTGACCTGCCTGGCTCACACAGCTCCCATGCCCCCTGGGAGCAAGTGTCCCTGTGGGGATTTGAACCAGAGCCAGTGCTGGTGAAGACGCTGGAAGAGCATGGCCTGTGAAAAAGTTACGGAGCCTCCTTCGATTCCTGAGCTGCAGGGTTCTGGGGTCCAGAGCCCTCGAGCAGCCTTGGGGGTGGGGGGAGCATCATTCTTTCCAGTTACAGATGAGGAAACAGGCTCAGAGACGGCCAGTCACTAGCGTGGGGTCATACAGCTGTCGGGCAGGTGATGTGGGAAGACTGTTTCTGCCTGCACCCCATGAGCGCAGAGAAGCCCAGCCGACCCTGGCCTTTCCCCAGTACGTGAGCTGTGGCAGAGCTGACTTTCCACCCTGGCTCCGCCCGGGGTTCTGGGGTCCCTCCCATCGAGAATCGCAGCCGCCCCATCCCCACGGGCCTGGGCTGATCAGGTACCTGGCCAGCAGGACAGTGGGCTTCTGGCCCGCTGCTCCTGCTTTGGGCCGTCCGCTGGTGTCACAGTACCAAAAGTTGAGCAGGAAGGGAGGGTTTTCCAAGCCCTGCCCAAGGCTAGCAGGTGACCCTTGAGCCCTGGAGGCTCATGCACCCCCGCCCTGTTGTGGGGAGGGCCTTGGGTCCAAAGGGCAACTTCAGTTGCATTTACTGGGTAAAAGGCCCCTGGGGCCGGAGGCTCAGCCAGAGACGGAGCTGAGGAAGTGATGCCAGACAGGCATGGACTGAGTGACCTGTGTCCCCAACGTCCGAGAGCCCCAGCAACGCCAACATCTGCACCTGGCCACGGCCCCTCCTTGAGATGGCAATGTGTGGGTGCAGGCCCTCCCTTTGGGTGGTCTGGGGAGCCTGGTTGGCCCCCACTGTGCCGAGGGGCTATTGAGGCTGGGCAGGACGCTCTGGCCCAGCCGACACTTGCCGTCTACAGCCCTGCCCGCCTGGCCCCTGCTGGCTTTAGCTCCCAAGGGCCCCCTGTGGTGACATTGGGATGGTGCGGCTGGCCTTGTACAGCTGCCCCCTCCTCCAGCTTCCGGAGGCCGCCTGCAGTCCTTGGCTCCTGGCCCTTCTTCCATCTTCAAAGCCAGCACATCTCTGACCCTCCTCCTACCTTCACAGCTCCCTCTGACCACAGCTGGGACGGGCTCTCAGCTTTAAGGACACGTGGGATTAGATTGGGCCTCCCTGGGTAATCCTGGCTAGTTGCCCCATCTTGAGTTCCTTAACCTCAGCCACCTCTGCAAAGGCCCTTTGCCCTGTCACTTGGCACAGTCACCGGTTCCAGGGAGCAGAGCAGGGACATCTTTGGGGGGCATTATTTTGCTAACCACATTTCCCAAGCCCAAGCTGAGATCTTCCTCCAGAATAAGGCCTTCTGTTTTCACCTGGGGACACTGAGGCCGAGGTTGCGTGGAGGGTGCTGTCCTGGCTGGGCCTCCGCCTGGGCCTCCCCTCTCCTCGCTCCACTGCCACCTTTTCAGAGGAACCCAGCAGTGCTCATCTGCACACAGGTTCTGTTGTTCATGTCGTTGTGGGCACCAATTACCTCCTTTCAACATCCCATGGGAGGAAAGGAGTCGGTGCTTTGCCGAGGCTGGAATGCTGCCTCCTGGGAACCCTGGGGAGAGTGACACCATGAAGCCGGCTTGTGATGATCGTCTTGGCCAGCAATCACCTGCTGTTAGTCACCCGCCCTAACTGGAGGGACGCTGTCTCGCAGTAACTCAGAGTTGCCTCCCTGGCCTGCCCTCTGGGTCATCTGGTCCCCCACCCTCATTTCACTGGGCTGGTCCAGGCCACTGGGGGGTCAGGGCAGAGGGGGGGCCCCCCCCTCTGTCCCCTGCCTCTCTCCACGGGCTCTCGCCTGCTGTCCTTGGAGCAGGGGACTTAATGGGGTGGCACTAGAGGAGCCCCCTGCAGGGAATGTTCTGGAGGTTTTCCATAAGCAGCCTGGGAATCCAGACACCGGGAGGGGCGGTATGGAATGAAGAGTGTTTAGTTTCTTTCCTGACGAGTCTGTTGTGCTGCCTGGACATTCTTCCTGTTACTTAAAAAGCACTGTTGTTTGGTAAGAAATGTATAAGAAGTAAGCTTAGAGAATAACAAGATGGCCATTTATCCCACGGCCCACATTGCCAACCATAAGGCACTTCTGCTTCAGATCTCTTCCTTTTAAGAAATAAAGCTTTACAGGTAGACTTGAGGGGCCTGTAGATCATCTCCTGCCCCCTCCCTCCCCTCCCGTACCCCTGCCCCAAGGGAGACTGTACCCAGAAGTTGGTGCTCGTGATCCCGTGCACGTTTCCTGCAGGGCGCGCGTCCGTAAACAATGTATCCTGAAACTTGGCAGGCCTCCCACTGTATACAAATGGTGGCACACTCTGTACCCTTCAGTATCGCACCCCCTTTTATCGTGTTTCTGGGGTGTATCCCTGCTGATATGTGTGACTCTGTTCATTTTGTTCTTGGTGTAGTGTGAATGGTTTGGGTAAACCACAATCGAGCTGGTCTTCTGGGGAGGATATTCAGGTGATTTCTAATGCTTCCTAATACAGCCAGTGCTACCGGACAGGTTCTTGTACCTGTCTGCGTGTACACCTGTGCGGGCTGTCTCGGCGTGAGCCTCTCCAGTGGAGCGGAGTCCTGCCAAATCAGCGGTGCAAGTGAGTATTGTCGCCGTGGTGTCTGTTCCTTACAAGGGTGCCATTTCTCGGTGTTTCTGCTTTTTCTTTTTGCCAGTCTGCCGACGGAAATGGCATCTCCTCGTTTTAATCCGCATTTCCCTGATTACGAGCGCGGTTGGGGTCTTCTCACGTATTTCGTGGCTGTTCGGGTTTCCTCTTGTGTGACTTACCTCTTTGTGTAGCCTTTGCCCGCTGTCATTGATCTCCCTGTGGATCTGTAGGGATTCTGTACGTAGCTGTGGGATCCTTGTACGTTCTGGGATGGCACTTGCAGATAGCTTCTCCCAGGTGGTGGGCTGTCCCTGAACTTCACCCACGGATCTTCTGTTGGGCAGGTTTTTAATACTCAGATAGCTGGAGTTGACGATCTTTCTCTTCATGGTTTATTCCTTTTGTTTCTTGATTAAGAAATCCTTTCCTACTTGAAAGCATACTTTTTTTCCTTTTTCCTTTTTTATTTTATTTTTAAAATTTTTTTTATTGTACTTTAGATGAAGGTTTACAGAACAAATAGTTTCTCATTAAACAGTACACATATTGTTTTATGACATTGGTTAACAACCCCACGACATGTCAACACTCTCCCTTCTTGACCTTGGGTTCCCTATTACCAGCTTTCCTGTCCCCTCCTGCCTTCTAGTCCTTGTCCCTGGACCGTTGTGCCCCACTAGTCTCGTTTTGTTTTATGGGGCTGTCTAATCTTTGGCTGAAGGGTGAACCTCAGGAGTGACTCCATTACTGAGCTAAAAGGGTGTCCGGGGCCCATAGTCTCAGGGTTTCTCCAGTCTCTGTCAGGCCAGTAAGTCTGGTCTGTTTTTGTGAGTTAGAGTTTTGTTCTACATTTTTCTCCAGCTCTGTCCAGGACGCTCTGTTGTGATCCCTGTCAGAGCAGTCAGTGGTGGTAAACGGGCACCGTCTAATTGTACTGGACTCAGTCCGGTGGAGGCTGTGGTAGCTGTGGTCCATTAGTCCTTTGGACTCATCTTTCCCTTTTATCTTGTTTTCTTCATTCTCCCTTGCTCCTGAAGGGGTCCTTTTGCCTTTTTTAAATAACAGCTTTATTGAGATGTGGTTCACATTTTGTTAAGTTTCCTCATTTTAAGTGTACAAGTCAGCGGTTTTACGTTCATGGATTTGTAGAATTGTCACAAGTATTAAATTCCAGAACATTTTCATCACCCCAAAAGAAACCTTGTACTCTTCAACAGTGAATCTCTGTTCCCCACCGCCCCATCCCCTGTTCCGACTCATAGCGACCCCATGTACAACAGAATGAAATATCGCCTGGTCCTGCACCATCCTCACAAGTGTTGTTATGCTTGAGCACATTGTTCTAAGCCACTGTGTCAATCCATCTCACTGAGGGTCTTCCTCTTTTTCACTGACCCTCTACTTTACCAAGCATGATGTCCTTATCCAGGAACTGGTCCCTCCTGATAACATGTCCAAAGGATGTGAGATGAAGTCTCGCCATCCTCACTTCTAAGGAGCATTCTGGCTGTACTTCTTCCAAGACAGATTTGTTCATTCTCTTGGCAGTCCATGGTACATTGAATATTCTTCACCAACACCACAATTCAAAGGCGTCAGTTCTTCTTGGCATCCCCCGGCAACCACTAATCTGCTTTCTGTCTCTTTGGATTTGCCTATTCTGGACATTTTCTTCCCCATGCTGTATGTTCTTTAATTGGAGTCCCTGGATGTGCAAACAGTTCAGCGCCCTACTACTGGCCAAAAGGTTGGGAGTTTGAACCCACCCAGAGGCACCTTTGGAAGAAAGACCTAGTGATCTGCTTCCGAAAGGTCACAGCCTTGAAAATCCGATGGAGCAGTTCTGCTTGGCGCGCTTGGGGTCACCATGAGTTGGCATCGATGTGACAGCAACTAACAACAACACAAGTTAGTCACGCACAAAGCCCTCTTCATTCACGGCACCTAGAGCTCATGTCTCCGACTGCTGCTTGGCGGCCAGTCTTTTGTCTCTGCCTTCAGCAATGGTGAAGTGGATGCCTTTTTCTCGGGGGAGAGAAATTCATGGTTTGTCACCTTTGCCAATTTCAAAAATGTTGGAGAGCCAGACGGCAAAGCCGTTGGTGTCTTTCCCGTGAACCACGTTGAAGGAGCTGTGATGGATGGCTGTCTCTGTTAGTGATCACACCAGCCCTACCAGGAGCATCTCCAGTCGCCGCACACAGGTTCCCAGTGTGGAACTTGCTGGAATCGGTCCTCTTGCCAGTCTCCAAATCAATGTGAATGGTCCTTCACGTTGATAAGGAGATCGGGGGTGTGGATGGTTCAAGTATCGGGTGAGGAATTCCTTTCGTGCCCGTAAAGATCTTACTTTGCGCAACTTGTACTTCGCCTCCTTGGGTGTAATGCGATGAATAGCAAAGTGACCCTGGGTATCATAGAGCAGATGGAGGGAATTCCCCCCCAGTCTTGCCGATGTCCATAAAGCCAGCTGGGCAGGTTGTATCCATTGGGACCTTGTCGTCAGCCTTAATGAGCTGCTGCCACAGATCTTGATGTCGGCTTCTGTCAGGGCCTACTTGCCTCTGTTCCTTCAGGGAATGAGGAGGGGAGACACTGTCTCAGCTTGTGGGACTGGTGGACGGATGAGGAGCAAACACCCTGTTCGTCCAGCATCCGATGCTTTGCAGCTGCTACATGCTTCAGATGCTTCTTGGGACCCTGAGCCGAGCCATGGCTGTGCTGGGCATGGAAAGGGCTGGGTATCTCATGTAAGTGGGATCTTTTGAGCCTGCCTTCTTCCACTAAACACAGTCTTCAGGGTTCATCCATGTTGTAGCATGTGTCAGAAAAGCATTTAATTTAAAGTTGTTTTTTTCATGTAGGCATCCCTGCCCCTCCTGGACCTGCTTTCTGTGTGTCGTGAGGTGGGATCTCTGTTCTAGAAAGAGAGTCGATAGTCCACAGCCTGTCCCCCACCCCTGGCATGTGGCCCACCACTAGCTCTCCGGGGTGTGGTCTTCCCCCTAGAAATGTGGTCCACACGGGCCTCTTTCCTCTGAACTCCCCGAGTCCAGGGGTCCTCCCGTCCGCCTCGGAATCCTCTTGTTGCACAGAGTCAGCGGCGCATTGTCCAGATGTCATGCAGCGGCCTGAGGGGACTGTCCGGAGCCCCCTCTTTCTCTTGCTTGAGAGCCTTTCATTCCCCCCTGCTGCTGAAACTCGGAAGTCCTGAGTGAGGTGGCGACACCTGTCCACCCACTTCCTGCTGCCCCCATGCCACACCTAGATTCCCTGATTCCTGAGCCTGCCCCACCTGCCACTTGTCCCCGCGTCTGCACACGGCTGCAACATCCCCGGGTGGTCCTGCCCCTCCTCACTCTCCTTCTGGACAGCGGGCTCCGAGGCAGCTCCCCCACCCACCATGGTGTGGCACTCGGCAGGGACTCAGCTGACATCTAACATGCAGACAGACCCCCGTTCTCCTGAAACAAGCAAGCACAAGCCTGGCCCTTCTGGTTCCCGTCCATCCCGGGCTCCGATGGCAGTCCTAATCCCTGGAGCGTCCGTGGCACTTGCTGCCGAGTTCCACCTCACTGATGAATAGTCAGGGCCAGGAGGGCGGGGGTCCCTTGGGGAGGGAGGCGGCCATGTAAACCGTCACTGAGCAGCGTGGTCAGGAGCTCCCAGCCCGGCTGTCTGCTGGAACCCCCCTGGAGGCTGGTTAAGATGTCTCTGATGCCCGCTCGCAGCACTAGAGTCCAACTCAGTTGGTCTCGGGGGAAAGAGGTCAGGTTGTAAAAGCTCCTCAGGTGAGCCAGGTGAGGGTGCTGTGCAGCCGGCAGAGAGCCGCAGCCAAGGGTGACGTGGCCCCTGGCGGGGAATGTCCCTGCCGGGCGGGCCGCCTGAGGTCGGCGCACGGCCTCTGTGCACGCCTGCAGTGATTACACATGGTAGGGCAAGCGCAGGCTAGAGGTGCCGCCACCACCACCTGCTCCGCCCTCGCACGGGCGCGGGCTGATTCCTGGAGGCAGGTGAGGATGCACGGGCAGGAACTCTTCCCTTCTGCCCTGGTTCAAAACTATCACACAATTTCAGTTTGGTGCCACAGGCTTCCCAAGCTGTAGGTGCAGAAATGAGTGTGCGTTCTGGGTTTAAGAACGTGGGTGCCACCAGCCAGGCCCAGAGTGGAGCAAATGCTAGATGATCCGAATCTGAGCAGGGCTTCCTGTTTGGCTGCTAGTTGCGGACGTCAGAGAGGTGCTCGGAAGCTGGGTGGCTTTTCCTGGAATTAAAAGCGCTGGGCGCCTCCACAGCCCCATGCGGCCCCATAAGCAGAACTCTCCGCTGTGGTGAGTCTCCACTCCCAGGCCGTTGCGGCGGACACACGGACAGTCAGCAGAGGGCGGGCAGGTGCCCTCATAAGAAAGGCTGTGAGCAGCCTCAGCGATCCCGTTTTCCGTTAATGCAATCACGAGTCTGCTCTGTGCCAATTAACTCCTTTTCTTGGCAGGTGCTGAACAGGGTTTCCTTTGCACGGTGGTGGCCTGGGACGAAGGGGGTGAGGGCTTCAGTCACTGTGATTCCATCATGATTGATCACTTGTGTTGGCTCAGCAGGGTTTTTAGGTCTCCAGGACGCTTTATGGGAGGGACTAGCCTGCTTGGGCTGATGTGGCCCGGTGGCTGTGGGGACTTGGGCTCGGACTGAAAAACATACTGTTGTCAAGCCTTTTCATACTGAAGCATGGAGCTCATCTAGCACCCTTGGAGGGGAGCTTTGGGGGAGATGGAATGGAGAACAGTGTCTGCAGACAGCTGAGCGTGGCCCTTACTGTGGGGTAGGAAGGCTCCATGGCATCGCGACCAAAAATTCTGCATTGGGAGAGGAGGCCCTTCTGGGGACTTCTTCCCTCCAGCCGCCACCCCATATGTGCCCCCTCGCTCTCCTTCTTCCCTCCAGGGCCCCCTTCTGCTCTGCCTTGGTGGGCCCATGAGCTCCAATTCCAGCTGCATTTTTAGCAGCTCTGTGACAGGGCCATTGGGAGGAGGGGAGAAACCTCTGAACTCTCCATGCCTGTTGGCAGGGTCCAGGCTCAGAAGGCGGTGTCCAGGCTCAGAGGACGGGGTCCAGGCTCAGGGGGTGGGCTCCAGGCTCAGAAGGTGGGGTCTAGCCTTAGAAGAGGGTTGTGTGGAGCAGCACCGATGACCCTGGGACAGTTCTGGGGGGCCCAGGGTGGCCATGTGTGGACCCCTGGGCTGGTGGGGAGGCTTTGAGGCAAGGTGGAAAGGGCCTTGGCTCTGGATAGATTCCAGTTCAAATCCTAGCCTGCGGCTTTTTCCCTGTGTGACCCGGGGCCACTGCTTCACCTCTGAGTCTTGAGTTCCTCCTCCTTGAGATACGGTCAGTAGTCATAGGACCCGCCTCGTCAGCTTGGCGCGAGGGCTGCACGGATGATGGGAGTTTGTTTGTGCCTGGCATATAGTAGGTACTCAGCGTTGTGTGTGTGAAGGGGGCAGAAGCTGCTCCTCTCATCGCGTTGCCTGCCCAGAGGACTCTCCCTTGCCCAGGGCTCTGGATGTCATTGCTGAGTTTGCAGACTCCCTGCAGACTCCCTCATGGGCCAGGTGGGAGGAGGGAGCGGCCCCGCCCAGTGCTGCCGCTGCCTGAGAGGCGTTTTCGCGGGAACTTGATGCTCCCTATTACAAAGCCCTCTTGCCTTTATCCATAAATCATGCCCGAGTCACATTCCACCCGTGTCTTCCGGAGCTGCTGTGGGTGCCAGGAACAGCACAGGGGTTCCTGAGCCTCCCGCCTGTGCTCACGCCCTGCCTCTGCTCAGACTTGCCTGCCTTCCCTACTCCACTGTTGGCTTCCTCTTCCATGCTATGAGCCAGTGCCGCTGCATCCAGGAAGTAGTCCATGGTTGCTCCTGTCAGCCCCTCCTCCCTCTCTGCCCCCAGCCCCTAGGCTGCACCTCTTCTCCACTCTTTGCCCTTCAGTAAATGGGTTGTTCCTCCAGCTCCGTCTGTAGGCTGAGAGTCCCTTAAATAAAGGGGTCAGTCCCTGGACAAGCATGAGTCTGCCACCTGGTCCCACACGCCTGACTCTGTGACCTTGGGCAGATCCTTCCATTCGGAGCATCCCTTTTTCTCGCTGGCTGGGTCCACGTGTGGATTGAAGAGCATCAGTGAGTGTATCTGGCACCAAGCTGGGCAGCAGTGCCTTCTGGCCTTCTGTGCCCTTCTCATGGCTACATCAGGAACCTTCCGCGTTCCTGAGACTTCCGTCCAGCAGAGGGGGCCATTCCGCCTCTGCTTGCACACCCCTGGTGACGAGGAGCTCCACCTCATGAGCAGACTGGACCATCCTGAGGTTCGTACCTCTCCTTTCTGGTCCTGGATCTGAGGACTTGCTGCTGTGCCAGAACTTGAGGCTTGGGCGACCTTTGGGAATGCTTGGCCCATAGAGAAGGTAGGGCTGGAGGTGGAGCCTCCAAGTCCTCCAAGAAAACAGACCAACTCCAGGCTCTGTGGAGCAGCTGAGAGGCTCGTCAGTGGAGCCCACATAGCAAAGCATCCCAGGCTTGCCAGGGGAGACCTGTGCCTACTTGCTGCATCGGAGGTGCAAGGCAGCCAGGCATGTGCAACTCCAAACCAGCTGCTGTCCAGGTTGTGAGCAGGACAGGTGGGCAGCTGCCGCCTGGGGTCAGCTTGCGGGCTGGGCAGGTGGGCAGCTGCCGCCTGGGGTCAGCTTGCGGGCTGGGCAGGTGGGCAGCTGCTGCCTGGGGTCAGCTTGCGGGCTGGGCAGGTGGGCAGCTGCTACCTGGTACTAAGCTCTGGCTGAAGGCTGGGCCTTGCAGAAGTGGGGCTGGTGTGGCCTTTGCTGTTGTCTCGAGCCCAGGGTGGCACAGAGCCGGAGGGTGTGAAAGGCTCGCTGGGAAGAGGCAGGCAGCTGCACCCTGGGTGGGTAGCCCCTGGGGTCCCCAGAGCTCCTCAGCAGGATTGATGCCCCCGTCTCACCTCCTCACCCCTACCTGGGCTTCCTGGGTCACTTCCTATATAACCCCCTTGCAGATCCTCGTCTCTGGGTCTGCTTGCTTCGAGGCACCCCCACTAAGACACAAGGTCAGGCGGGGGGGCTTACATGGGGGCCTAGTGTCGAACGCTGTTGAAGTCGGCTCCAGAACGCTCACCTCGGCCACCTGACCATGTCCTCCTTGCGTGTCCCTGCCCCGGGGGGTGGGGTGGGGCGTCATGTTCCTAGAGTGAGGGTGATGGGGCGGGACAGGTTTGAGAGCCAGAGAGGCCACCTGAGAGCAGACTCCTTTGGGAAACTGGGCCTGCGCCCCCTGCCGGGTGAGTTCACACCAGTTCTCCAGGAGTTGGCCCGGGCCACTCCACACGAGTGCTGAGCTGGGTTGGGGGACTGCGGGTGCGATCGGACGTGCCTCCTGGCCCCCATTCTTACAGCTGTTCAGACCCACTGGGAAGTGGGAAGCTGGACACGGCCACAGCTGCAGGGGAGGCTGCGGGCAGCATGGGCCCGCCCAGGGGAAGTGGCAGGGCAGCAGGAGGGCTTGGCCAGGCCTGGCGGCTTCCAGGCAGTCAGGGTCGCCTAATGGTGAGTGTGGGGCCCAGCGCAGGGTTCCCTGGGTGGAGCCGGGAACGGCGGGGGTGGGGAGCTTGGCAGACCCTTTGGGCCCTGATCCTGCGCCCCTGGGCTGCATAGGCGCCTCCACACTTGCTCCAGAACAAAAGATCTGTGAGGGGGGTGGCCAGGGAGAGCCCCCATAAAGGAATAGTGTTAGACAGCTATACACGCGGCCAGAAGCGCTGTCCTGAGGAGCCCATGGGAGCTGTGTCGTGAACCCCCCAGGATAGGTCCCAGGGGTCTGGGAGGGGCCCAGGTCCCTTCTGTGGTCACCTCCCTCATTTGCCCGATGAGCAGCCGAGCTGGGAAGCTCTGCTTGCCTCCCTCGTGACTTTTTCTCATTACGGTAAACCCTGGGATTAATTTAATTACACGCCTGTCTCCTGGAGGCTGGGGCTCAGAGGTGCCCCATGGGATCACGGGCTTGCCTGAGGCTGCTGGGAAAAGCAGCTGCCAGGGAGCCAGGCCTTTCTGGGGTCTCCTTCCCTCCAGCCTCCACCCCGGAGATGCCCTCTCGCTCTCCTTCTTCCCCTGCAGGGTACAGCCTCCCTGGCTCCTGGCCGTGTGGAGAGCCTGGCTCGGGCGGCAGGTGTGGGCACAGGTCAGGCAGGGAGGGCGAGGGGCTTACTGGGACTTCAGGCAGCCTTGAAGCCAGGTCAGCTCTGCAGGAGCCGCCAGCACGGGCTCCGCCTGGGAGCGGGAAAGGCCTCTAGATCTGGGAGGAGGGCTGCGAGCAGAGATGCTGACGAGACACCTGCCCGTCTTGGGCCCCAGCCACCTCCTGTTCTCCCTCTGATTTAAAACTGCAGTGATGCTAGTGGGTGGCTCTGTGATGTGATCGTGCAATAATCTGTCACTTTTTTGTAAAAGGAGAATCTCTTCCTACTCTCAAAGTAGATTATTTGAAAACTAACCAAAGCCCATTTGAGAAAGTAGTCCCTCCTCCGAGCAATCCCACAGTCAATATTTTATGTTCTTCCTCCCTGAATGCGTTGGAAAGCATGGCTTTTTCCAAACACAGCAGTAATTATACGCATATAATTTTGTATCCAGGTCTTTGCACTGACGTCTTAAGTATTTTTCCGTATTGTTTAGGAGACAAACTCTTCCTAAACAGGGTTTGAATGATGTAACTGTATCCGTAACTGTAGCTGTATCAGTTCTTTAGAGCTGCCTTAACAAGTACCACTCGCTGGGTGGCTTAGAACACCAGAAACGTGTTTTCTCACAGTTCTGGAGGCTTCAAGTCCAGAATCAAGGTTCTCAGTGGGGCCACGTGCTCTGAAGGCTCTAGGGAAAAGGCCTTTCTTGCTCCGTCCAGCTTCTGGTACTTCCTGGCTATGGCTGCATCCCTCTGCTCTGTCTGTCTCTCTGTCTGCTGTCCTCTGGGAGGGGGGCTGGCGTGGCAGGGTGTGTGAGGGAAGGTTCCTGAGAGGTGAGGCCCGAGGTGGGGCTCAAGGGTAGGCAGTCTGGCTTGTGTAGTTCCCCAGCAGGGGGCGGGCCGCTGGGCTTCCCTCACTAGGGCTCAGCTGCTGCACTGCTGGGCCCGGTCCAGAGCCACGGGTGGGGGCTCCTGAGGGTCCTTCAGATGTGCAGGTCAAGGGGCAGAGGGCACGAGGCAGAAAGCTGCCTCTCTGCCTGGGGGGTGTGGCCTCTGGGGGTGTGTGGCCTCTGGGGCAAGGCCTCTGGGGGCATGGCCTCGGAGGACGGGTGGTAGCGGGCGCTGGTATAGGACCTTGGGGCTGGCAGCTGGGGCCCCAGAGAGGGCGAGAAGGCCTCAGGATTTTAGACACCAGGACCCCAGGGTGTGGCTCGTCGGGGTCACGCCAGCTGCGTGCTGGGGGTGGGCAGATGTTTCTTGATGCACACAGTGGGCATGGCGGGTCCGGCTCCCCTAGCCCCCTTCTGCCCACCCAGGATGGTTAAACACCCTGTGAGGTCTGAGCCCGAGTCCCCAGGTACCCTGCGGTGGTAGGGAGGGGTGTAGAGATTGAAGGGCCTGATGTCAGATGCCTAATGTGAATTCTGGGGAGACTCTGCCTCCTTTGGAGGCATGGGAGGGGGGATGGTGCTGCAAAGTGCTCCTCCGTATGATCGGGGCACACCTGTCCTTCCCCCAGGAAGACCCCATGGTGAGGGCTGCGCACAGAGGCGCGCTCCTGCTGCCTTCCCTCTCTGCTGCCCTTGCTCTTCCGGCTGGTGGGTGGGGCTGGGTGCCTTTGCCTGCCCTGCTCGCCCCCTCCCTGACCCTCAGTGTCACCTCAGCCCTCAACGACGCAGCCTCCCTCCACTCCCCAGCCAGGAGTGACCTCATCACTGCTTTGCGCATCAGGCAGCTGAGCAGATTCTCAGCCCCATGGGGACCAGGAGCCAGGGCCCGGGTGACCCAGGTGGGGGGATGTTGGAAAGCTGGGTTAGTGTGGTGAGGGGCTTTCCACGGGCTTGTCTGTTTGGGGTGCTGGCTTCGTTCAGAAACTGGGGCGTGCAATTGGGGAATTCCTCTGAGCCTCTTGCCGGGGTCCGAGGCCCAGCGCCAGCTCCTGGAAATCTTGATTAGTGAGAGCTGAGGAGGACACGTGCTGGCTTACCTGCAGGGCATGCCACCTGTACAAATCATTTGCAAGGGGCATTTGAGTCATCAGCCCACCTGTGAATCAGACCAAGGTGGAGTCGGGAGAACGCCAGACTCTCATGGAGGGTGTTTGGGAGCCTCAGTTTCCCCGCTGTGTGGTGGAGGGGCTCCTGGATGTGGCTCCTGGGCAGATTGCTCCCTGGTTGTGGGTCCCCCTGGGAGTGCTGGGGGGACTCTGTGGTTGGGAAGTATTAAAGATGCGAAGGAGTTGCCCCGAACACACCGGTGTGGGAACCCTTCCTGCAGGTACAGGACCCCAAGGCCCAGGGCGAGGGGGTGTTGGGGGCTGGCTTCGGAAGGGCGCTCTGCTGGTGGTTGATCTCCTCTCCTGCCATTTCAGATCCCTCGTCCACCTACATCAGGCAGCTGGAGACCAAGGTGAAGCTGCTGGAGGGTGACAACAAGCTCCTCGCACAGGTAGGCAGCGCGGCCGTCACTCCACGCCCTCCCACGCCCCCAACCTCCCACCTGTCCCCTCGAGTCCCACTCGGAAGTCACCCTGAAACCAGCCGGACTGCGGGCTGAGTTCTTGCTCCACGGCCTCTGGGATTCTCTGTGTTACTGCCTTTCCACGCCAACTGTCCCCCTGCTCCGTGGTCTGTAAGCTCCTTGGGGCTGGTCAGGGCTGTCGGGGGTTGGTACTTTCCACACAAGGAAGGAAATGGGCTTCTGGAAACTTCCCTGCCCTACCATGCTGGGATACACTGGCCACTTCCCCAGCCCTCTTGACCAGGCCCAGTGCCCACATGATGGGGCTGCAACCACCCTTGCAGTGGGGCAGGTTAGAGGAGAAGCGGCAGTGAGGGCGGCTGCCGGGCGACGTCTCAGGGAGGCAGAGTGGGGCAGCCTGGTGGTGGGCGTGGCTGCAGTGTTGGTCCTAGGTGGTCAGGGAGGCCCTCCGGGCTGTGAGGCAGTGTGGGGCGGTGACGGGGGCTGACCCATCCCCGGCTTGATCTGAGCACCCCCTCCCCTGCTGTACCTGCTGGCCCAAACATGGCGGGCCGGGGTCCCCAAAGCATTTCTCTGAGAACCGGCCCCGGGAGACCTCAGCTGCTAGGCTACCATCAGGCTTGGCACGACCGCCCTGCTCAGAGTCTGCTGCCCCCACTGCCTGCCTGCTAGCTTCGGGGAGGCTCCTGGTCCCGAGCGTGGAGCGAAGCCTCTGTCACTGAACTCCCACCTCGCCCTGCACAGACTGCACGGGCAGTGCCACCGGCCCTGTAGACACGGCGTGTGGACACCCCACGCCGGGCTCTCCCTCCCTCCCTGTGCGGCGTGTGGACACCCCACGCCGGGCTCTCCCTCGCTCCCTGTGGGGCGTGTGGACACCCCACGCCGGGCTCTCCCTCCCTCCCTGTGCGGCGTGTGGACACCCCACGCCGGGCTCTCCCTCCCTCCCTCCCTGTG
>NW_004443981.1:12603369-12605513 GCF_000243295.1 Trichechus manatus latirostris
TCCCTCCCTGTGGGGCGTGGCGTGTGGACACCCCACGCCGGGCTCTCCCTCCTTCCCTCCCTGTGCGGCGTGGCGTGTGGACACCCCACGCCGGGCTCTCCCTCCTTCCCTCCCTGTGGGGCGTGGCGTGTGGACACCTCACGCCGGGCTCTCCCTCCTTCCCTCCCTGTGCGGCGTGGCGTGTGCGCCCCTCACGCTGGGCTCTCTCCTGGCCCCCCTCCTTCACCCACCATGTACTTGAGCGCAGAGTCACGTGCTGAGGTGCGGGGTTAGCTTTTGTCACTGTGTCGTTTTTAGGGCCGGTTTTGGGCTGAGCACACACGTCTGTCTGTGGGGCAGGATGCATCGGCTCCTCGGGGCTGGTGAGGACAGGGGGAAGGGGACTGGCATCTGGGGGTTCCCCATGGCTGTGGGGTGAGGCTGCCTGCAGGGTGGCCTCCAGGCCAGCAGTCCGTGCACCCGACCAGCATCCAGGTGCCGGGAGGGCGTGTGGTGGCAGCGGGAGCTGTCAGCAGATGGCGTGACAGGTATCAGGGGTGTGACAGCGCAGCGTCAGGGATTGGGAGCCTTCGCTGTGGAGCAGGGGTGGGTGCTGCTTTCTCCGGGAACAGCGTGCCTGGCCCCTGGGGCACGACCACTGTTCAGGAGGAGGACAGCCAAGATCTGGGCCTGGGCCGGGGCCTCAGTCTGCAGGGCGGTGGCCTTGTAACACCGCTGGTGAAGCACCTCGAGAGCCCAGGCTCCTGTCAGCGTCGCCCGCAGCGCTGTTCCTGTGGGAAGTGCACCCCGCGGGGCTCTGCTCCCAGCCGTTTCCCCAGCCCCTGGGTCCTGGCTGTCCTGGGCCATGTCGTCCCACTGGGGAGATGGAGCCCAGATGCAGGTGTGGTCCCTAGACAAGGACTTGGGGACATGTTACCCGCTCACGCCCAAGTGTGGTGTAGCCATCCATTCCTCCTGTGGGCACACCTCGTGTCGCAAGGGACCCCCGTTCTGCGGCCGGGGCCACCTGCCCCAGGGCCGACCTGCGCAGGTGGAGGTTGGTCGGAGCTTAGCCCGGTATCTGGAGTATCCAGGGATGCCACCGGCTGGACGGGTGGCTCTGCCTGGCCCCTCTCCCTCCCCGAGCCTGCTGTGACCTGTCCTGCAGGCCTGTGACAGGTGTCCAGGGGAGCCGGGCCCGGGCGGTGGGGGCAGCAGCTTCCCCTGCCCCACCTGTGCTCGTGCCTGGGTCGGGTACTTGGCACTGTAAAAATAGTGTGGGGGCAGTGTCTGGCCTCTGCTAACTTCACAAGGGGAAGGAGAACCAAGACTAACAGCCCAAGGCTGCTTCCTATGAGGCGGAGGGCAGACATGCCTCCTCCCCGCCATCTTTACCAGCTCTGACACCAACCGTCCCTCCCACAGCACTCTCTACTTCTCTGCTGGGTTCACTAATTCATTGCAATGGCCACACAGAACTCACAGACCACACTCACAATTATGGGGTTTATTATAAAGGAAATAAGTTATAATTCAGGCTCAGGAATGCTCAGGATATAGGTCCTCCATCAGGACAGTCTCTTCCCAGCTGTGCTCGCAGGCACGCCTCTCCCTGGCCCTCGGCCTCTGCCCAAAGGCACTCAGCTTTCTTTCTCTGTGGGCCAGGAAGCCCACTGTGCTGTCTCCTGCTGCCGAGTCTCTGCTGCTGGGTCTCTCCTGCCACCACTTCTCACCGTCTTCAGGGTTACAGCTTGTTCTCTCTCGGTCTCCTGCTTCCAGGAGCTTCTCAGCGCAGGGATCCTGGGTCCGAAGGACGTGCTCTCCTCTCCTGGCTGTTCTTGGTGGTGGTAGAATCCTCCTCTGCTCTGGAATTGGCTCTCTTTTAAGGCAAACTGACCAGCCCCCTTAGTGGGCCCCAATTAGCCTTTCGCACAGTCCCACCCACTCACCTGGGTGGGAGTTACAAGACCATGGCGAGAAAGGGCACACACACCGATAGTGAATCCACACAGGCGCAGACCTGTCAGGGAGCCCTGGACCCTGGGCCAGGCTCAGCCTCGCTGGTGCGGCCACTGCTTTCTCCCGCGTACTGCGAGGTGCCATAGAGGTGCTGGCGACGCGTACTGCGAGGCGCCATAGAGGTGCTGGCGACGCGTACTGCGAGG
>NW_004443981.1:12605906-12625097 GCF_000243295.1 Trichechus manatus latirostris
GCCATAGAGGTGCTGGCGACGCGTACTGCGAGGCACCATAGAGGTGCTGGCGACGCCAAGAACACCGAGTGCAGATGCTTCCAGGCGTTTCGTTTTCTGGTTAGACTTCTCCGTCCCCCCAGAGGAGGCCACGCAGAGCAGAGCCTCTCTAGCCTAGGTGGGCGTGCTTGTGTGCGTCTGTGTGCAGCGGGCACCCAGGGCCCACCCCTAGTTCCTTCCTAGTGAGGGCTCTGCAGGCGGGCTGGGGTCTCACCTGGGGTCTCCCAGGGAGCTGGTGCGGGGCCAGACCCAGCACCATGAGGAGGGGGCAGGAGCCAGGGCAGCCCATGGTGCGGGGGCCTCGGCCCCTGGCACACTGCACGGCCACCTGCCCTTGGCTGCTGCGTCTCACTGTCAGCAGAGGCTCTGGGAGCGGGCACATCGGCCGAGTGAGAGGTGTCTCCAGGGTCAGGGATGGGCCTCCTTGGCCTAGGGGTGGGCCTGCTGTTCTGAGCTGGGCAGGAGAAATGGGAGATGGAGCGAGAGAGCGAAGGGCCCCCTGGCCCACTCAGGGCTTCCAGGAGGCTATTGCCATTGTGCCTGCATCTGGGTCCCTGGGGGTGGCTCGATGGCACCCGGCTTTATGAGGATTCTCAAGTCACCTCCTGTCCCTGGCCTCCATTTGCTCCCCTGTAAAATGAGCACGCACTAACCCACTCACTCACTGTTTAACTGGGCTGCTACCCTGCGATGGACCCTGGGGGACCCAGGGGTGACCAGCAGAGGCCTGCCCGCAGGGTGCCCCCAATGCTTGCATCCTTGTCTCTGCCTGACCACCTCCTTGTCCCACCAGCATGACTGACATGCACAGCGGGGCACTGGAGGACAGCGGAGATGGGGAAAGCCCGGTGGGTAGGGCTGGGCCCACACTGAGAGGTCTGAGCCTGATTCCACGGGTAGCACGGGGAAGATGGGTCAGCTGAGCCTGCTGCCTCCTGGCCTCCAGCACGCTCATCAGCACCCAGCTCAGCGAGCAGCTCAGCACTTCCTCAGAGCTCTCCCAGCCCCCACCCCACCCCGGGTGGTCACCTCTGGGTCTGCAGTGCTCAGCACAGGTGAACTGGTTGGTGGCCTTGAGGAGGCTGTGGCTGCCCCCCGCAGTCTCTTAGGCCAACAGGGGAGGCTGCTTCTTGCTCAGAATAAGGAAGGGCTGCTTCATGAGGTAGTGTGCATACTGTCCGTAGAGGTAATCAAGTGAAGGTTGGGTAACCATGCTGGGGAACCTCAAAGAAATAGATTGCTGCTCCAAATGGGTTGCTGGCCATGGCCTTCATGTTTCTGGCTTGTGAGATTTTACAATTCTGGCATTTAAATCTTGTCAGTGATCTAAAATTTTGTATTAACCTTCGTCTCTGTGCAAGGTGGGGGAGTCTGCCTGTTGGCCAGAAGCAGGCTTTGAAATATTGTAAGGTGACGTGTCTCTGGGGTTTGGATGGGAGGGCAGGGCCACTCCTGACCCCAAACCCCCTCCCTCCCGGTGGCCTCTATTTAACTCCAGAATAGTTTTCATTAAAAATGTGACAGCGTGCTCACAGGCTAAATTACTGTACCGCAGTCCGCATTTTCTTTTTCCTGTCGCCTTTACAATTCCATCCACACAGCTGCTTCCTCCTTGATGATTCATCTGAGGCTCCGCACGCACTATTATCCTTCCAGAGGGTTCTCTGTGCGGCAGCGGGCGGGGGTGGCGGTAATTGACGCCCGAGGGTCTCCACGGGTTCCCTCTGGTTCACTCCCTGCCGGCCGATAAATGAAGCATCCGTTATGCGCCCCGGAGCCAGCCCCACAAAAGAGCAAGAGGCGCTCTTGGCATCTTCTGGGAACATTCGGGAGGGCTGGGCGTCTTGGGGAGTGGAGGCTGTGGAGAGGCTGTGCTGGTCGGGGAGCCCCCGGGTGCCCCCTCCTCCTCCGCACACCTTGCTCCCTCTCCCCCCATCCTGCCATCCACCGCAGAGTCTGTAGGCGCTCAAGTTGGAAATGACCTAGAGAGTCACACCAGGTGTGGATGGGGAAACCGAGGCCCGGAGCAGGGCGGACTCCTGGCATGGGTGATGGTGTTGCAGAAGTGGGTGTGGGCATTGGAGGTGTCTGAGTTCAAACCCCTGGTGGTGTTTCAGGCAGTTACTTTACCTCTGGGTCCCTTGCCTCCTCACCTGTAAAACAGGGGTGATGATGATGCCCGTGGAGTGTGTGACGTGCCCACACCACACCTGGGAAGCCCCCCTGAGCGGTGCCCACCCTTCCTGCCATCTCTTGGGGATTTTGCAAGGCTGGCCGACCACGCCCCTCAGCTGGTGGCTCACCTGGCCCGTCCCTGAATGACCACTGCTGTTTGTCCTTGCCTGAGTTCGAACCCCTCCAGGCTGGGGACAGGGGAGCAATCACCCCATCTCTGCTGCCTGCCCCCCAGCATCGCCGCGTCATGACCACATCCCCTGCAACCCCGAGGAAGGAGGCCCGTCCCACTGGTGGCCTCTGCTTTGGCCCTGCTGACGTGCTGACCACGTGGCAGCCCTGCAGTGGCCGTGCTGCCATTGGCTTCTCCTGTTGACAGGCTCTGCACCGTCCCCGCTCGGCCTGTTGGTGTCTGAGGTTGACCGCCCGTCCCTGTACCTCATCGCGGGCAGCATGGTTTCTGGGCCGTGTAAATGCGTAGTCAGGAGAACCTCAGAGCTCTCGCCCAGCAAGGGAACCCCCTCTTTTCAGCATCCCGAGCACATGGCCTGTGTAGCAACGTGGGCAGGAGACCAGAAGTCCATCTTGTCCCCAGAGTCGGAGGCTTAGTCAGTGTCCACCCGTGAGCAGGTGTGGGTGAGGACCAAGCCCAGGGTTCTTCCCAGCTGGGTGACTTTGGGCAAGTGGCTTAACCTCTCTGTGCCTCAGTGTCCACATCTGTAAAATGGAACACTAATGGTGCCTGGAGTTCCTGGGTAGTGCAAATGGTTAACATGCTCGGCTGCTAACCAAAAGGTTGGAGGTTGGAGTCCATCTAGAGGTGCCTTGGAAGAAATGCCTGGGAATCTCTACTTCCAAAAAATCAGCCATTGAAAACCCTACGGAGCACAGTTTTACTCTGCACACACGGGGTCGCCACGCGTTGGACTTGACTCTACAGCAACTGGTCTTAAAGGTCCCCCCACGGAGGGCTGTTAGGAGGATGCGATGGACCACTGTGCGGAACGCACTGCTGCCCGGGGCGGCAGAGTAAGAGCCGGGGGCCAACCATTCCGCTCTTGCTTATGTTCTTGTGGAGCTAAGGGTCTTCTTCACCCATGTATGTGCCAGCAAGCCGAGGCCCTGCATGGTTGCTCTGCTTCTCCCAGCCAAGGAGGGGGTTGCATTTTCGAGTCAGCGCCACTGCAGAGCCCCCATCACTGTCATCATTGGGACCCCGTGGAGGAGGAGACAGCTGTAACAGTAGCAAGGTCTGGTCCGTGTGTTACCTGTCAGTCAGGGCTGCTTGATGCTAGCACCCCCATGCTTGGCAAGCGTGATTTTCGGGTATGAAATTGCGTGGGGAGCTGGGGTAGCGAGCCAGCTGTGAGCGGTCCTATCCCCTGCGGGTTAGCTGCACGGTTAATCCCTGCTGCCATGTCGCAGCGCTGGTTAGGATGGAATCTCTCGGTCCTGGAGCCGGAGTGGCCGCTTGGTTCTTAATGGCCTGCAGATGAGTTCTCTTAAAATTCAAGGAAAAAAAAAAAAGGAAGCAAATCGGGTTGGAATTACTGGTTGTGCCCTGGGGGGGGGCCTTGCGAGGTTACCCTGGGGACAGAGCAGAGGCCAGACGGAGTGTGTCCCTGACCCAGCCTCTCTGAGCTGGTGGAGGTCTTGGGGTGTCCCTGGGCCAGTGCACCCCACCTGGGCCCCTCGAAAGGCTGTTTTCCCTGGCGGGGCAGTGAGGATCCCACTGTGACTGGGGATGGGTCCTGAGTGGGCCCAGCACCCCAGTGCATAGCAGCCTCTTTGTCCTGGCTGGATCTGGAGTTCTAAACACGCGGGGTCCTGGGAGTAGCCTTGAGGACCCCTCACCCTGGTCCTGGCCCAGCCGAGGTCTGGGGGCTTCGGGCTTACAGGTGTCCAGAGAAGGGGCTGGGCAGAAGGTGACGGTCACGGTTAGCCTTTGCAGGTGACACTCTTCTCTTCGTTCTAGCTGCCCCGCCCCTACGGCCGCCCCAGAAGCTGGCTGCAGGTAACGCTGTCTGCTGTGTGCCCGTGTGCAGTGGGGGACTGTTCTGAGTGCTGTGCGGTGCTCTTCTGCTCGGTCTCTCTCCTGTTCCCCAGCGCCTGTCCATCCCCACGGGAGATGACCACCACCCGGGGGCATCCATTCTTCCTAGGACCTGTCCCCTGAGCTGGTGTGAACTTGCAGCCTTGCAGAATAAAGGCTGGATGCTCAAGGAAATGACCCCTCCCACTTGGGCTCCCCAGAATCCCTCCCTCCCTCCCCCTTGCCTGACCCCCACCTCGTGTGGTCCACAGGGCTAGCCGTAACGCCGTGTTGCAGGTCAGTGAACATGGCTGTGGTGGGAGGAAGGACCCTGGAGGTGATGGAACCCCAGCCCACCTGCCCCAGGCTCCTGGGCTGGGGGAGGGTAGGTTCTTCCGTGAGGTCCCTGGAGCTGCTGAGCCAGCTGGGCTTCGGGTGGGGGTCTTACATGAATCACACAGTCCTCAGTTACTGCGTGGGGTGACCCCTGCTGGGCCAGGGCCCCTCAGCATCTGCACATGGCCAGCCCCGGGACACTGGGGAGCTGACGTGGGCTGCTGCTCCTGCCCGGTCCAGGCCTCCCGATGGCCTCACCTCTGTCCCTTCTCTGGGTACTGAGAGTGCCCTCCCCCAAATCCCCGGACTGCAGCATGCTCCCCATGGGTCTCCAGCCTCTCCACTGCTCACACCGGCCCTCCATCCGCGCCCGAGCCAGGGTGCTCTTTGCAAAACAAAGCAGGTGTAAGACCATGCCATCCTCTTGCTTAAATCTCACCACTGCCGGCAGGCCTTGGAGCCCAGGCCAATTCTAGGATGGAGCTCAGGGCTTGTCTCCACCAAGTCCTGTCTCGCAGTTTTCTTTCTGGAAACATCAGTTGAGTGTGCTTCCAGGCACACGCCGTTGCTTTAACAACAGCCACCAACGCTCCCACGCACACGCCACATGCCAGGCACTGTTTAAACACGTTCACACACACACGCCCTGGGAGGCGCGCACCGCCGTGTTATGATGAGGACTGTGGGGCACAGGGAGGTCAGGTGCTTACGGAGGCCGCCCCTTGCCCCGGCCACAGCCTGTGCTCTCAGAAGACGGAAACTCGGCTGCTGTGGCATTCACCTGGAGACCTTCCCCCAAGCCCACCCCTCCTCACAGTCAGGAGGCCTGTCTTGAGGCCTCCCCCAACTCCTGACCCCACTGGGTGAAGCCTTGGGCCTGCAGCCTGCCCTGTAGTGGTGCTGGTCCAGCTTAGGGTGACGGGCTCACACCCCACCCGAAGCCAAGGGCCTGGCCTGCAGCCCTTAGAGGACTCGTTGGTGCTTGCCCGCCGCGGTGCCTCTTGGCGGGGGGGCGGGGCGGTTTGGCTCCCCAGGGCCATGTGTGGGGACTTTTTGGTGTTATGACTTGTTTGTGTGTGCGGGATGCTACTGGCATCTAGTGGGCAGAAGCCAGGGATGCTGTTAGACATCCAGCAATGGGCAGGACAGCCCCACCACAGCTCTGCGAGTCCATGGTGCCGAGGACGAGAAGCCCTCCTGTCCCCCGCCGTCAGCAGAGCTGGGTGAGGAGGGCCCTTTTCCCTCCGGCTGCCCCCCACAACCTCCTCACTTCATGTTCCGGCACCGAAGACGGGTCCCTGTTGCTCTGGGGCTTGGGAAGAAACCCCCCAGGTTTCTCTCGTCCTCCCAATTAGAAGAAACCTTCCTGCATGTGTTCCTAATCATGGAACAATGCTAATCATAACGGTATCTTGTAGGGCTGTGCTGGTTACAGAACGCTTGTAATCCTCTCCACAGCCCTGTCAGGGGGTTACCTTTCCTTTTGCAGAAGAGGAAACTGAGGCACAGAGACGCTGTGCAGATTCCCAGAGTCACATGGACAATAGGTTCTAAATCTCTTTTGCTCGTGAGCAGGGGTCCTCGGCGGGCCCCTTGGCTGGGTCTGACCTCTGTTTGGGGGACTTGATAGATGAGGCAGTGGGGTTTGGCCCTGCCGCCTTCATGGACTCTGGCAGATCTCAGCTGAGGCGGGGCGGCGGTCTGTAAGGGTAACTAGTAGATCCGTTGCCATCTAATCTGTTTTGACTGCGGTGACCCCGCGTGTGACAGACCGGGTCACTTCAGTTCCATTCCTCTCTGTTCTGACACCGCTGCCCCCGCAGCATCTCTTCCTCTGTCCCTGACCACCAGAGCCAGGTCAGAGGTCACGGGGTAAAGGGCCCAGTCAGTCCTCCAGACTGCCAGATCGGCCTGACTTCAGATGCCAGCCGCAAGCTTGGGGCTCCCCACAACACCCTCATTTCTGACTGGCTGGCTACAAATTTAGGGTTTTCCCACTACCCCTTTGGGATTCCAGCTGCAAGCTTGGGGGCCCCCAGGGTTCCCCTCACTTCTGAGTTGCTGGCTGCAAGTTTAGGGTTTTCCCACTGCCCCCTCAGGATGCCAGCCATAAGCTCAGGAGTTCCCAGGGATCTCCTCATATCTGACCTGCTGGCTGCAAATTCGGAGGTTCCTTCTACCCCTCAGGATACTAGCCACAAGCTCAGGGGCCCCCAGCCACCCTCACTTGTGACCTGATGGCTCCCACTACTCCTTCCGGTTTGATAATTTGCTAGAACGATTCACAGAAATCAGGAAAGTGCTATACTTGGGATTCATTATAGTTTCATTATAACAAAAAGGATACAAATGAAGCGACACAAAGGAGGTACTACCCTCCCACGTGCATCGATGCCCATCACCAACCAGGAAGCCCATGGAGCTTCCATGTCCAGAGCCTGCTCTGTGTATAAGGGTCTCCCGCCCCCGGGTCCTAGGGACCATGCTGGGGAGGTGCTGGGGCAGGCATTCTTTTCTGGGGAGCAGTAGTGTGCCTCCCTGAAGGGCACTTGTTTCCAGCACCTTCCATAGTACCCACCCCCATCCCCACTACTGGCCCAGTCCCGAAGGTCATTGCATCTCCTGCTTCCCATCGGGGGTGAGATCTCGGGATCCTATACTGTGAGGGGACCCGAAGGCAGACATTAGGATTTTTAATTTGGATGTAAGTGCACTAACGGTGACTCATTTTGATGCGTCATTAGCCACATTGCCAGTTAATGAGAGATTGTGCATTTTCCCTGCCTGCCTTCCTAATAAAGTTCTCTGACATGCAAATATTTATAGATGAGCACAGGCGTGCACGGTGGGAATTTCGTGCTGCTAATTAAAAAATTCCCCTAGCCCCACAGACACACACCTCCTCCCTGGGTGTTATCTGGGGGGAGGGGAGGAGACAACAACAGAACCAGTGCTTTCAACAACGGCACGTGCGCTGGTCCAGGGCCAGAGAAGCTGGAGGAAGAAGGGAGACTCCAGCCCCAACATAACCAGGATGGTGTGTAGGTCAGGACAGGGACATCCGGGTCCAGGAGCTGGTGAGAGGGAGCAGTGTTTCCAGTCCTCCATCTGCCCCTCCAGCCGCATGGCTGGATAACACTGGTAAGAGGCTTCCCACTGAGCCTCTTACTTTTCTCTCATCAGCCTGCTTGGTGTTATTGTTAGCTGCCTTGGAGTCAGTCCCTGACTCGTACCGACTCCACGCGCAATGGAACAAAACACTGCCTGGTCCTGCACCATCCCTGTGGATCAGGCCATTGTGATTCATACAGTTTTCATTAGCTCATATTTGGAAGTAGATCACCAGGCCCTTCTTCCTAGTCTGTCTTAGTCTGGAAGCTCCACTGAAACCTGTTCATCATCATAGCAACATGCCAGCCTCCACTGACAGATTGGAGCATTGGCTGGGAATTGAACCCAGGTATTCCACAGGGAAGAAGTACAACCAGAATGCTCCTTAGAAACAAAGGTGGTGAGATTATGTCTCACATATTTTGGTTATCAGGAGGGATCAGTCCCTGGAGAAGGACATCATGCTTGGTAAAGTAGAGGGTCAGCGAAAAAGAGGAAGACCCTCAACGAGACGAATCGACACAGTGGCTGCAACAGTGGGCTCAAACAGAGCAACGATTGTGAGGAGGGCGCAGGACTGGGCAGCGTTTTGTTCGGTGTTGTACACAGGGTCGCTATGAGTCGGAACCGACTCGGTGGCACCTAACAACAACTCCCCTGCCTCGGAAGGTTCTCTTTGGGGCTTGAGAATGGTACCACTGCCCCACCACTGCCCCCCCTTTGCGAGGTGGGGTTGTTCCTACCCAGCAGAACGCAGGAGGGGGAGGGGGAGGTCACATTGGGCGCGCCTTGGCCGTAGACACTCAGCGTGTTTGGGTTTAGAATGTACTATTGGTTGGAGACAAATCGGTAACTGTCACAGAGACCTGGCCGGGAAAATAATTTGGTTTGGACTTTTGCCTCTGAGTGAAGCTCAGACACCCAGGGTGAGCTGTGGAGCATGGGTGCTGTGGTATCTCAGTGGGATACAGACATCAGACCGTCAGATGGCAGGTGATGGTGGGGTGATGAGGATAGGTAAACCAGCTGGGGTGGCCCGGGGGAGAGGCAGGGAGCTTTGTAGATGTGCTCACCGGGGCCTCCAAGGAGGCGCCTGCCTGGGAGCAGACCCCAGGAGGGACGGGAGTGTCTCTGTCCGGGTCCTGGTGCTGGAACGTCCTTGTCCCCTTTAGGCTGACCCTTCACACCTCTCTCCTCTCTCCTCTTCGCAGCAGGCAGGCTCTGGAGAGTTCCGGACGCTGCGCAAAGGCTTCTCGCTGTACCACTCGGAGTCCCAGCTCTCGTCGCTGCCACCCTCGTACCAGGACCCCCTGCAGAACGTAAGTGCCCCTCCCCAAGGAGCCCCCAGTGCTAGGTCCAGCATCTCCAGAATCCTCCCTCCATCTTTGAGATCAGAGCTGGCAGGCTCAGGCAGGCCACTGACCCTCCCGGGGCCACGTGGTGGTCAGGGCTGTGCCGTTTCCAGTTCAGACCAGGGCAGCTATGGGCCCCTCTGTCCTGAGACCACTGGCCAGCACCTGCCTTCTGCCCTCACCCTCCCGGGAAGGGCCTTGGGCCCCCAACCCTCGAACCCTTGTATGGGCCCAGCGTGGCAGTCGGAGGTTGAGGCCCAGCTCAGGGAGACCTTGCCAGAAGCATGGTCCAGTGTCCTGGAGGCCAGGGCAGCAGACGGCCCAGGCCCGGCCCATGTGCCTCCTACAGCACAGGCCGGGGAGGCCGGCCACCAGCCTTGGAGCTTGGAGTGTGTATTGTGGTACATATGTGTTGGGGGGTTGCCCCAGGCTTTGTAACGGAGGGTGCAGGCTAACACATGTGAATCGAGCACCTAAAGCATCAACTCCAGGCCCCTAGGTCATTCCTGCCTGGGCTCGGGCCTGCCCTCCTGAATGGGAAGGGAGGGGCAGGAGCCGGCTCCAGGGGAGAGGACTCCCCACGGTAAACACGTCTCTGTATCGCTGAGTCCTGGCAGAGAGGGAGAGGAGCAGGTGTGAGGGCCAGGCCTACCTGCAGCCACCTGCCCAGCCTGGCCGCTGGTCTGCTTCGTGGGGACAAGGAGGCCCTGCCTCTGGGTGGTCGTGAGGCTGGTGTGAGTGCGAGGAGCTCAGCCCACGTGTAGCAGACACTCGGTGGTGTGAGAGCCTGGCCCGTGTGTAGTGGACACTCGGTGGGTGCTGGTTGTGCCCTGAGGGTGGTCTGCAGAGTTCTTGGTTGGGAGTGCTTCTCGGGTGGTGTGTGCTGTGGCTGCTGCACCCCTTCCTGCCCCCTGCCCCTCCCGGGCCTCAGTCCTGGTGGAGGAGGGCAGGGGCCGAGGCTGGCAGCTGGCCCGGGGTCCGGCTGTGTCTTGAGGCCTTTCCGCCTTCTCCAGGACTTCAGCTGCAGATGCCACATGGGCAGCAGCCTCGCGAGGGCAGACAAATATTTACCAGGCGCCAAGGCCCCGGGGTGCTCCCTGTTTCATGGTGCCAAGCCCCAGGAAGCCAGGAGTGGGTTCCGCTGGCCGGTCGATCTCTGTCCTTGTTTCCTTCTGAATCGTCCAGGGGAATGATAATAAAAGTGATAATCCAGTGGACGTTTACTGAGTGCTGTGCTCTGAGACCCCCTGAGTGATCTGTAGACTAAAGTTCTGGTGTCTGCTGTTCCAGGCCTACCGAGTGTGTGAAGAGGGAGCCAACTTGGGGCTCCCCCAGGCCTCTCCCAGAGAGAATGCACCAGGCCCGAGGCTGAGAGGCCTCAACGGTGCTGAGAAAACACTGTCAGTGATGGATGGTTCCAGAGGGTTCCGGAAGGTTTTGGAAGATTTTTCTGGAGGAGGCCTCAAAGGGGCTTCACAGGCCCCACCTGTTTGTCCTCCCGAGTGCTCAGCACATGAGGGGCTTTCAGCCCATTTTGAAGTGGTGAGGCTCACGGGGTAGGGTCGCACGCTTGCAGGGTCCCACGCTTGCAGGGTCCCATGGTGGTAAGAACTGGCACCTGGCTGGTGTGGCTTGGAGGTCAGAGGCTATGGAGGAGTCTCTGCTCCACAAGGGCTAGGGAGTGGGTAGGGGTGAGCAGAGGGACTGGTGGGCAGTGTGGCTGGGGGGAGGATAGTGTGCAGGGTCCCTGTGGGTGGGTGGAGAGGACTTGGGGCATTTCGGGAGGGCCCGCCACCAAGTGAGGCTGCAGAGGCGGCAGTTGAGGGGCTGGGGCTCACAGTCCAGGCCTTTTGGCATGTTCCCAGGACACCAAGTCCTTCTGTGGCCTGCCTAGCCCAAGCCCAGCCCATTAGCCCGTGGGGAGACAGAGGGGCTGCGTGGGTGGGCCCTCTCTGCACTGGTGTTGTCTGGGGCACAGGTCATCGGGGACTCTGAGGGCAAAGAGGCCCAGGAAAGAGGGTCCAGAGGTGAAACAGGTGACTATAGTGGGGAGCCTGTGCCCGGCTGGCTCTTAGAATATGAGGCAGTGTATCCTCTCAGCCTCCTGAGAAGGGGGCTCAAGGCCTCTGGGGGGAGCTGGTCTCCCCACTTTTTGTAGTCAATTGGCTTTTTTAAAAAACAATGTACAGTTCAGTGGTTTTAGGTATTCACAGTTAAACAACCATCACAGCAATCCAATTTGAGAACATTTTCATCACCCCTCCCTAAAAAAAAAAACAAAACTCATACCTGTTAATGGAGCCCTGGTGGCGCGGTGGTTAGGAGCTCGGCTGCTAACCAAAGGTCGGCGGTGCAGATCCACCAGCCGCTCCTTGGGAACCCTGTGGGGCGGTTCTGCTCTGTCCTGCAGGGTCGTGTGCGTCAGAATCGAGTTCTTTGTTTGTTGGTTTATACCTGTCAGCAGTCGCCCCCGTCCCCGCACCCCCAGGCCCTGACAACCACTGACCTGCTTTCTGTCTCCGTGGCTTTGCCCGCTGTGGACATTTCAGATAAACGGACTCCTGTAGTATGTGGTCTCTCGTGTCTGGCTTTTCCACTCAGTACAGTGTGTTCAAGGTTCCCTTGCGTTGGGGGCATGTTGTCAGCCCTTCGTTTCTTTTTCTGGCTGAGTAATATTTCATTGCATGGAGAGACCACATTGTGTCTATTCATCCGTGGGTGGACATCTGGGCTGTCTGCACTTTCGGGCTATCACGAATGCTGCGGCTGTGAACCTTTGTGTCTGAGTTTCTGGTGGACATACGTCCTCAGTTCTCTCGGGCATGTACTGGTCTCCCCCATTTCGGCCCCAGCTCTGGAGGCCCACAGACCTAGGTTGGAGTCCCAGCCCCACTGTTCACAACTGTTTGGCCTTGGATGAATTACTCTCTCAGCTTCTTTCTCCTCATTTGTAAAACGTGGCTGGCTGGAGAGTGATTGTGAGGACCCGTGGGCAGGAGAATGGGAGTGCCCGTGCGGCCTCGGGGCCTCAGGGGTGCTGTGTGCCTGGGAGGCCCCAGAGGGCATGGTCCTCACAGTGGCCCCTGTATGACCCCATAGCCACGTCCTCAGCGGTGCCACCCTCAGCCCAAGGAGGCTGGGAAAGGGCTGAGGTGGCGCCTGGGTTCCTTCAGGAATCACAGCCCCATGTTCAGGGAGCTCCTGGTACAGATGGGGACGCTGAGGCCAGAGACACGGGGTCTTCCTCTAGGACAGGGTATGGGCTTCCCGGAAGGTTCCAGCGGGAAGGTGGCCCTTCATGCCTTGGCATACTTGTGTGGCTAGCGCCCCCTGCTGGCCGTTGGGGGAAGTCCAGCCTTCAACCTCAGGTTGCTGGCCCTGCTTTCTGCCCCTGCCCCTCTAAACTCCCTAAAAATCCCTGCTTGATTTCCGAACATGATGGAGCTGGACTGGGCACCAGAGAGCGGGCAGCCCGGGCTGGAGGTCGGCGTTAGTGAAATAACCACTATGCAGTGTGCCTGCAAACCCTTGGCGGACAGGGGCCCTTTCTGGTGTCCAGATGAGGAATCCGGGGCTCAGGGTGGGTCTGGCCCCACCCAAAGTCATGGCCACTCTGCCCCAGCCCTGCCTTCTGGGCCCCAGGGTGGAGCAGGGTGGACTGCCCGACTGGCAGAGGTTCCGGTCATGAGGGTACCCGATGTCCCTGTGGTGTGTGGCCTTGGTGGGCGGAGGTCCGGGCCTGGCCCCATCCCACGAGCTTATGGAGTGGGCCCCGTTCCTGGGGGTGGTGTGGGGCCCCACTTACTGAAAAAGGAAGCTGAAGGTCTTGTCCAGGGTCACCAGGGTGGGTGCCGCACGGCTGCCCCACAGCCGCCATCTCCCTCTCCCTCAGTCGGCACCTGCTGGGCCCTCAGGCCACGCTGGCGCCTTGCGGCCTTCCTGGCTTCTGCTGGCCCCTGTGGGCACCGTGTCCTGAGCCCGAGCCTTGCTCTGGGGCCGGGCCCTACTGCCCTCCAGGCAGAAGCCCCCTGCCCCGCACCACCTGGGTCGGGGTCCTTGTGGGTGGGGGGCCGGGTGGGGCTGGGGCAGATGCCCAGTCTCTGATGGAGGCCAGCTGGGCCCCCTCCTCACCTGGCCTGGCGCCCCCCCCGCCCCTGGGCCTGAGTGGAAGCTGATGGCGGAAGAGGCTCCCAGACCCCAGGGAGTGGCCTCACCCCTGGGTGGTGGGGTGGGAAGGGGGCAGGGCTTTGGAGACAGGCTGACATGGGTTTGAACCCAGACCTCCTGAGTCTTGCTGTGTGACTGGGCAAGTCTCTTGCCCTCTCTGAGCTGCATTCCCTCCCGCTGCCAATCTGACACCAGCCTTCCTGGGGCTCCTGTAGTGGTGCCTGCCTGCGGGACCACGCGTGGGCTGGACTGCCCCTCTTCCCACGGAACCATGTTATCTGGGGAGAGCTGGGTGGACGGGGGAGTAGATGGGGTCACCCGCACAGGCTGGGGGTTCCTCAGGGCTCCTCAGGGCTCCTCCTGGCTCTCGGCCCCGCCCCCTGCCCTCCTCCCCACCCCCTGCTCCCCTCCCTCCGTCCCCTGCTCCAGCCCCATCTCCCCTCCTGGGCCCTGGCCCACACATTCAGGGCGTTCTCTGAAGCGCTGGTCACACATGTGGGCCTCACCCCCCACAGGGCCCGGCCTGCCCCGAGCTGCCCTCCCCGCCCCCGGCCGGCTACAGCTCCGCAGGACAGAAGCCCGAGGCCGTGGTGCACGCCATGAAGGTAAGGCCAGGCCCTGCGCCCCCCACCCTGCCTTGCCGCGGGGGTGTGGAGCCTCCAGCCCCGCATTTGCCCTCTCTGGGCCTGGGGCGTCCGGCGGGCAGGGGTGGGCGCTCTTCTGTCGGGGTGACTGAGTGGCCATGGCCACCTGGAGCACTGTGGGGGAGGGATTCGGAGGCTCCAGGTGGTGGCAGCAGAGGCGCTGCAGTTGGGGAAACTGAGGCCTGGGGTGGGGCAGGCACCCCCAAGGCCAGAGAGGGGCAGATGGGGCTGGAGTTAGGTCCCCAGGCCAAGCCTCGGGCTCCCAGGTGCAGTGGGGCAGGACCCCGGCCTGCACCTCACCCCCCCTTGTCGAGTGGACACAGATGCACTACCCCACCCCCCGTGTGGAAGTCCCTGTGTCCGTCTGCACAGACAGTACACGCGTGTCCTGGGACACACCCACTGTCACGTGCACGAGCACGGGTCATCTTCATGGAGTGCGGGTGCCCGTCACCCGGGGCCCTGGGTCGCGTGAGCCCCAGTGCGAAGATGTCCCTCCCAACCTGCCCGCCCCTCTCCCGGAGGCCCATCCTCAGTGTGTGGCCCCGCCGGTACTGGAGACCTTCCGTGTCTGGGTCCAAAGCGCTGCCGCGGTGAGGGAGGGGGAGCAGACTCAGGACGCCTGCCCCTCGTCCTCCGCGCCTGTCCCCCGGGTTACGGGGAGGCGGAGGGCAGGGCGTCAGGTGACGCGCCGTGGTGCCTGCAGGTCCTGGAGGTGCACGAGAACCTGGACCGGCAGCTCCAGGACAGCCGTGAGGAAGGCCTGAGTGAGAAGGAGAAGGCCGTCGTCCGCGAGATGTGCAACGTGAGGGGGCGCTTCCGGCAGGCGGGGCACGGGGCGGGCCTGTCCCGGGGTGGCACCCCGCGCCTCTGGGGACTGCGCTCCTCTGCCCAGCAGCCCCTCCCCACACCGGGAGAGCTGGGCCTGGGGCTCTGGACGGAGCCCGGGGCCACTCCCCCAGGACTGCTCTTGTTCAAATGCCCAGCCCCTTGGCCGGTCCTTGGTGTCCCCCTGGGCCTCCCAGCGTGTTGGCGAGGTGCTGGCAGGGCCAGGGGGTCCTCTGGGTTCCCAGAGAGCCTCTCATCCCCAACCCACCTGGGCGGCATTTCCCTCTCTGGACTCTTGCAGGAGCCAGCGGGGGAAGGGTGTTTCACAGGGGTGACTGTGGGCTTGCATGGGGGTGTGCTGCGGCCTCATGCGGCCTCGGTTTCCCCTCCGGCGCCGTGGCTGGGACCTGGTGCTTTTACAGAGCCCTGACCGGGTGGGCTGAACTCACTTCTCCCGCTCCCACAGGTGGTCTGGAGAAAACTGGGGGACGCCGCCAGCGCCAAGCCCTCCATCCGGCAGCACCTGTCTGGGAACCAGTTCAAGGGGCCTTTGTAGGTGGCCCTCCGCAGACGTGGACTGGCTGGCCTCGGCGGATACACAGGCCCAGCGCGTGCGGGGCCGTGGCCTAGCGCTGTGTTCTCCCTCTGGTGAACTGTACATAGGACGCAGCCCATGCCGCCCGGCTGCCTCCATCTCCCGCCTTACCCGCCAGTGAACTGGACAAAACACGCGGGGCTTCTGCAGCCGAGCCGCCTGGACATGCTCACGTCCTCTCGGCCCGGGCCCTACCGCCAGCACCGAGATGCCAGGCTTCTGTGTGCTAGCCCTGCTGTCAAAACGCCAGAACAGAGGCCGCCAGGATTCTGACACAGGTGGCCCCACTTCCTGCCCACCTGCTGTGGACCCGTGTGCTGGAGGCCCTTCCTCTGGCCCTCAGCCCCGCCCCACCCTCCGCATTGCCCCTCCCCGTGCAGGCTATGCCCTCATCCCCCTGCCCAGCCCAGCCCAGACACCACCTCTGCTGTGGTTCAGAGGCCTGGGCGCAGGAAGGTGCTGGGAGGAGTTTGTGCCGACCCGTGCGCTCTCTGGGCTGGGGCACTGAGCCAGGCTCCGCCAGGCAGCTGCTCCCTGGGTCACTGTGGACCACAGCCCTGGCCCTCTTCGAAGGAAGGAGCCGACTTGGCTCGGCTTTAACTTGCTGTGTGATCTTCAGTAGGTCATTTAGCCTCTCTGGGCTCCCGTGGAAACGTGAGGGCTCAGAGGCCCCCTGCAGCTCTTCCACGGTCCGTGGTCTGGGTGGCCATTCAGCTCTGCCTGGCCTGTGTCCTCGCTCATGGGCGTGAGCCGGTGGGGTCGGTCTGCCGGAGAGGCCCAGGCCAAGTGTGACTCCTCTGCCGTCCGGCTGTCTCGTGGCGGCAGGCGCCCACCTCCCCTAAGCCTCAGTGTCCTTGGCTGTAAAATGGGTGGCTGGAACCCCTCCTTGCAGGCCCTGGGTGTCCAACAAGACTTTCAGTGTAAATGACCGTGTATAAACTGTAAAGTGCTACATGTAATATTTTATTATTTGCGTGTGAGGAAAGCGAGGCCCAGAGGGGGGTACGTGATTTTGTGGCAGGTTAGAAACCAAACCCCCGGCGAACACAAGCCCCTCCCGCTGTTGTTAGCGTGTCCGGCCGGCACCCCGGGATCCACTCACTGCGCTTGTGCTCAGTTCTCCATCCGCCGCCTCGTTTGTCCCATGGTCCCTGGTCTCACACAGAGCAAGGATGTGAGGAGCCCTAGAGGCGGGTTCGCATCTCCTGCCCATGTTAAGGAGGGGCCAGGGCCAGGGGAGGCAGCGTCCCTGTCTCCCTGCCCAGCTGGGGCCCTTCCATGCCTGTGGGCCGTATCCTCAGGGGAAAGGCTGGTGCCCTCATTGTGCCCAGGCTGGGGTGCTAAGTGGGTCCTGGTGAGGGCACAGGGCATGCTGCTCCAGCGTGGGGGGGCGCCAGGAAGCTCTGTGGGTGCTTTCTGGAAGGGTGTGCGCTTGAGGCTGGGGGCACACCCACTGGTCACGGTTCTGGAAGATTCCTGCTCAAGCAGGCCGCTGGGCTGGGGGCGCAGAGGCCTCTCCTGGGTCTTGGAATCCAAAGAAGCAGACAGCAGTCCCCGAGGGATGTGGGTGCATTCTGGGTGGGAGCCAGGTCTGGGAGCCCATGGGAATCATGTTGGGAACAGGTTGGCTTGGCTGCCACTGACAATAGCAATAAGTAAGGGCTCCTGGGACCTGCAGTGACCCTGTCAGCAGAGGCCTCCAGAGGACAGTCCCCTCAGGAGAGAGATGACTCTCCCTAGTGCTATAGCAGCACCCGGGGCCAGGCGAGCGTTTCTGAGACCCTCCTGCCTGTCTGCAGCACAGCCCGAGAGGAGGGGGCAGGCCTGTCCCTTGCCCCTGCCACTGCCACCCGAGCTAATGCATTGGGGTGGCCTTCTAGGACAGACTGTGACAGTCACATCTCAAACTTAATCAGCTGTTGAAAAAAGCCAACAGTGACTCTGCCTGGCCCCATGGACCCCGACGGTCGGCAGCTGCAGAGACAGCCCACCCCTGGGGAGGGTCAGGTAAGGGTGGGCCAGGAGGCCACAGCTTGGGTGAGTCCCAGCTCTGCCACTAAAGAGGGGCAGTGCCTCAGGGGACACTGCTGGACCCTCAGCTCTACCAGCTTGGGTGGGGTGGGGATGGTGCTGAGCTCAGCACCCTTTCACACGTTCTGGGTCCAGATCCTGAGGCCCAAGGTGACAGCTACTCTTTTTGGCTTCAGTTCCCACTGTGATGATGTCACCCTCCCAGCCGCGCCCCCAGGTGGCCACGCCCACCCTGGAATCCGAATCCGGGGAGCACATTTTTAGGGTGGCACATTTTTACCCAAAAGTTTTAGCTACACATTGGTATTCAAAGAGAAAAAAGTGACCTTTCATTTTTTTTTCCTTGAAACTTGAGGAAACAATACTACTGATTTTTTTTTTTTTAAGGAACTAAATGCATGAGCGCAGAGCGTAGATTGTATATTTTTCATATGTGGGGAGAGTATTTGTGCTGCTTTCTGGAAGTGGTGGGAGTCTGGCCTCGGCCCCGGGCCCGGCAGCTGCTCTGTCTTCTGTGGCCTGTGACGGAGGTGAGGGCCGGAGCGCCCACCCCAGGCTCTGTGAGAGCCGGAAGCCCCTGCCCTAGGCTCTGTGAGAGCCGGAAGCCCGCAGAGTCTGGTGCCCAGTTTCTACCTTCAACTGAACCACTGATTTGGGGAGAGAAAAACAGAGCTTTTTGATAGTGTGGTAAAAACACTGATTTGAACTATTTTAGTAAAAGGAGTACCAGATAAGATTGTGATAGTGTCTACTTTGAGCTAGATAAATAAAGGCCTTTGCAAGCCTCTGCCGGTGCTCGACTCGTTCACTTGTGGGTGGCGGGGCGGGGGGCTCAGGGTGGCCCGAGCAGGCTGCTTCCATGTGCTCACAGGCCACTGTGAAAAGCAACTCCAGTCCAAGCCCTTCCTACCCTAGGCGCCTGTGGTCTACGTGGGTACACGTGAACGTTTCCCTTCGGTGTGGACACTCCGTCTGGGGCTGCCAGGCTAGTCCCCGGGCACGTGGGAGTGGCCACCAATCACCCTGGAGGTGCCCTGGGAGATGGGTGGGGGCTGGGGGCTGTGAGTCCAGGGGCTGAGGATCTGCTTTGGGGTTTTGAAACCCAGGGACTGCCGAGGCCTGGCCCCCCTCCCATAACACACATGGGGCAGTTTCAGAATTGGGTTTATTTGGATAACTGACTGAAGGAGTCTCGTTTGTAACCAAGATGGAATTCACAGTATGTTGTTACATTCACACTTAAAAAATATATCTCTATGTACAGGAATTTGCAAATCGATGTAAACATACATTACTTCCCAAGTACATTTCTCCCTTCTCCCCCGAGAAAAAGGAAACCAGCCATCCAAGGAGGCAACCCCTTCAGAAAAACTGAAAATCAAAAACACGGCTCCTCCGACCCACTGGTGTCGTAGGAGACGACGCTGCAGAACGAAAGCGCTGAAGACAGTGTGACTCCAGACGGAGCCGGACTGTTGAAAACTGAGTCTCCAGGAAAAATAGGCACTGATTCTCGCAGGACAGCGGCCGACCGCAGCCATGGTCTGAGCCAATGTGGCTGGTTAAGACGCTCGCCAGCACCAAGTCACCCAGGGCGGCCTCCCGACGACGCGGGTCAGGCGCCGCCAGCGGCCCTGCACAGCTACGCTCCAGCCAGTCTGCCCCGTGCAGACGGGAGCACCCCCAGTTCACTTCCCGCTCCTGCCCACACTGCCTGCCACTGTCTACACGGCCGCTGTCCAGCATTATACAAGGTACCCTGCTGCTCACCTGCTCCAGCTACTCTTCAAGTTGATTACAAAAACTTTTGTTTAAAAAAAAAAAAAAAAAAAGAAAAAGAAAAGGCGTCAGGTTATCTCATCCAGGCTGCCCGCCCGAGGC
>NW_004443981.1:12625321-12650133 GCF_000243295.1 Trichechus manatus latirostris
GGGGGCGGGTTGGGGGGGTACACATGGGGGTGGTAGGGCAGGTGGGCAGGCGGGCCGTAGGCGGGCGGCAGGGCGCCGTAGGCGGGGCCCTCGGTCTTCATCATGGACTGCAGGCTCTGGTAGCCCTCACCAGACATGTAGGAGCTGGTGGTGGACATGCCCGTGATGTAGCTGGAGGGGGGCGGCGGCGGGGGTCGGTGTGGCAGCGGGGGCGGCTGGTGCACGGGCGCCGGGTGGGCCGGCGGGGGGATCTGGACTTTGGGGAGGTCACCGGCGTCCACAGGGCCCGGTGGTTCGGCCTCACCCAAGGCCGCGGCGAGGGGAGGCTTCCGGTCTGCGGGAGAGAAGAGTCACTCCGCGGTCAGAGCCGCCCTGGGCAAGGGCTGTCCCCCAACCCCGGGGGCCAAGGCCAGCAGCTCTGGCACAGCGGCTCTCATGGCCTCCCCATGGCTGCTCCCCTGGGCCATCTTCCCAGAGGCACGGCGAGCAGCTGTCACCTTGGTGGACAGGCGGCACCAGGCCTCAGTGCAAGCAAAGGGCCCGAGCCACAGCTCATCCCTGGCCTGTCACACGGGCCCTTCACCCTCCCCAACCACAGCCGCCACCGGCCCAGCCCTACTGCCACCTCCCCAGCACAGAGGCTGCGAGTGCCCCTTCCGTCCATCCGTCCGTCCGTCCGTCCGTGTGTCTCCGCCCCACGGCCTGGGTGCCTGAGGGCCATGGCATGTGACTGCTACAGCCCCAACCCTAAGCAGAAGGCCTGTGTCAGTCACAGGAATGAAGGGGCATCTGAGAATACAACGCACAGGCTTAGACATCCAATTCGGGTTCTGTTTACTGAAGAGAAGTGAGTGAGCTCAAACCCCACAGCTTCCTCTCAGGTAGCAGTTTTCTCAAAGGAGGAGTGTGTGCGCATGTGCATGTGGGGAGACAGCACCTGGTATCGAGCATTCTCAGACACTCCTGTGCTCGGAGCCAGGCCAGGGCCGCTGCCCCTCCCCCTCCGGGGCGGAGGTCCACAGCCCCCTGGGCCCCTGACCCCCTTTTCCCAAAGCCTTGTCTAACAGTCAGTTTGGGCTCCCCACTCCTTGCTCATGGCCAGACCCCAAAACAACATCCAACATCCCACCAGGGGTGGCCCCTGCTTAGAATGGGTGTCCTTTCCCGAGGCAGCACAGAGCGGTGACAGCAACGTTTCTGGCCTTTGCAGACAAGGACAGGAGCGGAGATCACGGCGGAGGGTTCCAGGCCCCGAGGTCTCGAGACTGCCAGCTCTTGTTAGACAGGGCCGGCACCTCTCCTGACTGCAGTCACACGGAGGTGGCAGGCCAGGGCCCCAAACCCATGTGTGGACCCCCGCTGCTCCACTGAGCAGAGCTCAGCACCTGCCGTTCCTGCCAGAGGCGGGGCGTGCAGAACCCCAGGCCCCAAGGACGGCCCCTCCAGCGGCGGGCCTGCCCCCGGAGCCTGCCTGTTCTGGTCAGCAGCTGCGTCTTCAAGTGCAGAGGTCACGCGCGCTGCAGACAGCCCACTAGTTTCCGGTCAGGGCGAGCACCCTTCCTAGAAGCTGACTACAGGCACACATAGCACTGAGCTCCAGGTCTGGGCAGGAGAGCGCCAGCCGCCTTCACTTCCCTCCTGTCACTCCGCTGCCTCCTGGCCTAGTAACACCCACATCCATCTTTCAGAAACCAGCTCCCTCGGGACGCAACTCTGCTGGCCACCTCTCCAGGCTCCGGTGTTCCAAGCCTTTTCCTTTGCTCACACCTTGGGCATGAGCCGAAAGTGACCTCCTGTCAGTGCCTCCACGCACTCTCTTCACACTCACGCCCCACATCTGACTGCATGAATTCCCCCGACCCCACCCCTCACACGGTGTGGTGCCGTGAACGTCCCTCCCCGGCTTCTTCACCACCGCGGACACCCCAGACTCCTGCTCCCAGTCCTCCTTTCTCAGCCTCCCCTTCTGCAACACACATCTAGACATATTTACCGAGGACCCTCCCCAGAAGCTCCTGCAGCCCCACCACCCACCCGCCTTGGATTCCACAGCTTGGCCGTCAGCAGGAGCCATCACTTGGCCAGGGGAGCTGCGCTGAGGAGGCCTCGCCCCACAGCACGAGGGACACCCTCCCTGCTTCTCGGCAGGTGCTCCCTCCCTGTGCACCCCCCAAGCAAGCGCACAGCGGGCCCCACCTACTGCCTCTCCTGCCGGCACTGGCGAGTCCTCGGGGTGGAGACAGAGCAGACGCACCACAAATACTGAGTGACCAGTGGCCCAACAGTCAAGCAAGGCTCACACCTAATTGGGAGTTGTGGGATTTGGCCCAAGGTGGAAAATGATGCCTCTGTTCCTCTAAAGCTATAAACCATCATGACTGAACAGAAGCAGAAAGAATCTGCCACAGACACACACGGGGCCACGAGCCGAGGTATCAGCCATGCACACTGACCAGCCGGGAGGGCAGCAGGCGGGCAGAGCTGACACTGAGGGAGTCCAGAGAAGTCTCTAGAATAGCTACCACCCCTTAGAAAACACACAACTCCTGCCTTCTCTTGTTAATGCTTCATCTTCTGAACAATGCTACGTTTTTCACAACTCCTGTCTACATTGTCAGTGATCCTGGCAAAGCTGCCAGGTTCACTGTGTACCTGCAGAGAACACTCTGCTCTTTAATCATTTCTCCACGTGACTCTGGGAACAACTGCTTATCGGTGCCAGTACTGGGAAGAGATCCTGCCAACAGGAAGCAGATGAGAGACTGGTGTCTGACAGCAATCCTGCTTGGATTTGGAAAAAGCCTCATCAAAGGGCAAGATTCTGCTTTCCTAATGCGGATTCTACGTTCAGTCATCCCGGGCAGGTCAGTGTCTCCGGAAGTGAGCATGCAGTGAGGTTCACACATACTTGGAACTCAAAACACACACACAAACATCAGGTTTGTAAAATTACGGCACCTCTGAAAGCTCCTCAGTCATCAATGTCTTTCTCTATCTTGGCTGCCAAGTCCCCTCTGTAAGTGCGGCCCCAGGCTGTCCCCAGTCTGCCTTCAGACGCACAGGGCCAGGCTGGCACACTGCGGGCTCTGCTCGGCAGACACTTACCTGGAGGTGGGTGGGCCGGAGGCAGTGGTGGGTGGGTGGTGGTCTCCAGTTTGGGTATTTTAGATGGTGGCGGTTCTAAAAAGAGAGAGAGGATTAAAACACCACTCATACCTCTTCATCTGGATAAACGTGTTAAAAAGACAAAGACAATGACTGTTCACAAATTTTTTTTTGGGAAAAAGAACAAATACAACAAGGCCTGAGCGAAACATGCAGAAGGCGCAGCCAAGCCATTATGCGCGAGTCCCGTCTGAACAAAACCCCTGCCGTGAAAACCTCTCGGGCTTCTCACAGCCAGACGGGCTTCCACGTCTACCCAGAGTTCCTCGCCGGTCACTGGAGACCGGCTCTCCCACTGAGCGAGAACAGTGGGTGACAGCTCAGGTTTCAAGCGCCATCTAGCTGGTGTCCTCACTAGGGCACACAGCCCACAGACAGGCCCCCAGAGGTCAACGCAATGTCACCGATGCCGAGGCCTCACAAGAGGGGCTCCGCCTGTTTCCTCTCACCGAGACACATTTTAGGATCATCTTGTCTCCCACAGCTATCATCCCAGCTGCCAGCGCGTCAGAGGCAATGCATTAGCTGGCGGCAGCAGGGGTCTGGAGGCAGATGTGCTGATGAGGAAGGGCGCTACGGCTTGGAAGCCTCAGCACAGAGCAGTCGGGCCACTCAGGGTGAAGGGCACAGTCCCAAGTACACACCCTGCCCTTCAGGGGCAAGCAGCTGCGTGGAACCAGCATCCACGACAGTGCTAAGTCACCAAGAGGCTACAAGAAGTCCACAATCTTCTGTTTAAGGAGGCCAAGGACAGGAATTCCATCTTTCTGTTATTTTGTTTTTCTGTTTTGGCTCTTTCTTCCTGAAACTGACGTCTCTCCTGCTTGTACAACATGCTGACTTCACTGACTGTTTTCTCTCACTTTCCTTGGTCCCAAACACAGGCCTACCGTGATAGTCCACTGAGCCCTACAAATAAACGCTGCTGCACTAGCTCTCCCGCCGTGACAATTACGTCACCGAGCACCTTCTCACTGTTCCTGATGTCTTCTGAACGGTTACCTCTCGTCAGTACAATTGAAAGCACACACTCGGGGGATAAGGATAGAAGACAAGGCACTTTTACGCAGCCTGACGGGATCCAGGTTTAAATTTTAGGGCCACTCTAAGGAAAGGATGTTTACCAAGAGAACCACTGAATTTAGAGTTCTGATACACAGACGCGTAAAACTCAAAAAACCAAACGTCACAACAGGAAATTACCTGGTGCTTTGCTCTCTTCTTTGGGAGAAACAACCTGTTACAAAAGAAAATAAGTGATTGTTAACTGAGACCCTGGGTATAGTGAGGAAAAGAGTGATTATCCAGGAGCTATGAGAATCACAGCAACAGATAAACATTATTTGGGCCTGAACCTGCAGGCGAACCATGGCCCAGAGGATCATTCTGTGTCCCTCCTTTTTCCCTTTTCAAATGAGACAGAACCACTGACTGTTCTCACCATGAGTTCTGAACAACGCTGTTCCCAGGCCCTCTAGCATGCATTCCTAAATGTGGTCAGCAGTGCCTGCTGACGGGTGTGTATTCCACACGGCTTCCTTGGGGGGCTGTGCTACAGTAGCTGGGTCCCCCACCGGCAGGTCTGTGGTGCTACCACTAGAAACGTTTACCAACAGCAGGTTCCTGAGAGAACTGTTGCTACAACCGGCACACCTGGCAGAGCCAGACCGTACCCGCACCGACAGATGAGGTCGGAGAGGCTTGTCAGGGCTGACCTGTGGCCTCTCTCCTCTGAGCACACTCGTTTTTGGACCCCCCTCCCCAGACATGACGTCAGAGGACCAGGTTAGGGGTCCACATGTGTGGGGTGTCCGGTGGGGGCCCTTTCAAGTGAGAACAGCACACCGGCATGGCGTCGCACCTGAAGCACACTGGCCCGGGGGCCCCGGTCCACTCACCACGGCTCGTTTGACCTGTCTGGGAGGACTCGGCTGTGGAGATGGTTTCTTCGGCTGCTGTGCTTGCTGCTGCTGCTGGGCGGGCTGCGGGCAGTCCTTCTGTGGGGGCTGGGGCGGCTCGGAGCCTTGAGGTGGCGGGGGCTGCTGCACCTGTGGCACTTGTGGTGTGGACTGAAGAGACGGGGGCTGCTGCAGCTGGTGGGGGGTGTGATGGGGCATCTGCTGTTTCCCTTGTGAGTACAGGTCCAGGATCTGGTGGCAGATATCTGAAGGACAGGCAATGAGGGCAGTTCCCACAGGCTGGCATTTTAAATAAGAGGGAACCTAGGAAAACACCCAGACCACTTCCCTCCTGCCATGACACCCTCACAAGGACCAACAAGCAAAGACCACACCCGCAGCTCACCCTGTCTCTGGGGTGCACACCACTGATGTGTATTTTCAATCCACCAAAACTGTGTGCTTGGGCACCGTGGAAATTATACCCGAAAATTAAGTAAAAATGCTTATGAAAAATAGTTTGCAGCTCCTTTTTGGGAAAATCCACACCAGGGACTCAGGGCTGGCAAGGAAGAACGCTCTAAACAAGGAACACCCTCACACAAAGCCCCACATGCCCAGTACCTTCCAAAACGTCGACAGGGACATCTTGAACAAACTGCTCCCACCATCTCCTGTACATGGGTTTGGAGGTCCACTCTTGGATCTCAAACTTGCACAAACGTCCTGCGAGATACATCACCGCCACCGCTATGATCTCTGGTTCCCACTGCAGTGACAGGGTGGTGCACAGGCTGTCCAAACAAGAAAGAGGCCACTGAGCTGCCGGGATGAGACACTAACCCGACGCAAGGCGGCGGGGCACTCCGTCCACACGTGTATTACTTTGTCTTCTCCAACACGATCAGATAAAGCAGTATGAATTAAAACTTAAAAACGAATCTTTGGTTTTCAAAAGGTAACAAAGTAAATTACTATAACCACAGTTACTAATTTGTCTGTTCCTTAAGGAATCACAAGAATTCTAGCACATTCACAAACTGTTGTTGAGAAATACAAACGAAAATAGCATGTTTTTCAAATCGCTAAAGCCTAGGGACTGGACTCTTGTCAAATGAAACCTTACGGGAGGTCATATGTTACGTAAATCAGGTCAAAGACAGGCTGCTCGAACCACGTGGGCGCGGGAGGACCGCAGCTCCATCCAGCGGTATTCTAGGCCCCACCGCAGCCCCTCACCTGACCCCTGGGCTCTAAAACCATCATGAGGAAGTCTATTTTGCAGAACCACTGGGTTCTAAGCATTCAGCTATCAAAATTCTCCAGTGTATTGTCAGGACTTATGTTTCAAGCTGGTGATATGAGTTCAGCCCCTCACACCACATGATCTGTCAGAGCAGAGGGAACCCCTCTGTGCAAGGCACACAACCCGGACATCAGCCCAAGCTCGGCCGCTAACTGGACCTTCGAGCTGGGGCTGGTCAGTCTCCTCTGATACAATATAGGGGTTTCGATAGGATGATTCCTAAAGTCCCCACCTATTTTAAAATAGTACAATTAAATCATCATTTGAACAAGTGTACCTGTCATTTACAAATGTCCATGCCATTTGAACCAACTTCTGAATTTTGTTTTTATCACCTAGAAATTGGAAAAAAGGTAAATTAATAGCAATACCAAAAAAAAAAAAAAAATTCATACGAAGCAGTAGGTACTTGTTCAAAGCGTACCAGGTGCTGCCCCTCCCCCCACCCCCCTACACAGCAAAGGGCTTCAGTGTGGGTGACCAGGACACAAGGACGAGGGTGTGCGCCCTACTGCTGTCCTTTCTCTCCTCGTGACCCAGGCTGAGCCATCGCTTATAGAAAACCAGGCTCCCAGGCGCGTTTTATTAGGCTATTTAAAAATCCTGACTCATTTTCCTGCCTCCCATCACTGGGTCACTGGATGACAGAATGTTTGTGTGTAAAAGGAAGCAGTATTAATGGCACAGAGAGTACGTCTGGGCCAGCTATGCTGTGCTGGAATATCACACACCAAAGTCTCTTTTCCTCTTGTGAGAAGCATAATCTGAGTGCCATCAAATTATAAAGACTTGATTTCAGAATGAAAAGTTCTCACAATATCTTTTTTTTCCTTACCTTTGAGTTGTTTTGCATATTTGAGCAGAAATTGGTATGGATGTTCCACCTGTAAATCAAACTTTATGGTCTGTAGTAAGATTCTCTCCAGGACCATTACTTCTTCCTTAAAAGAAAATAACAAATGTTGGGATACGAATTACAGTCATAGGTCTCAAACAGCATCAGCAAAGCGAGCTTTCCTGTCTATTTGTTCTCCAAGTTCTGTTTTAGCAACTGTTTTTCATTCCATTTCTCTTCTCTCCCACCCCGGCTTTTAACACGCTCAGAGACAATGACGAGTTCTGAAAAGAGCTAAAAGTAGGAAGACGAAGTAATCAGAGTTAATTTAAAAAAAAAACACTGAAAACAAAATAAAGATCGTTAGACATGCGATTACTTTCAATATGTACGTGAATTCCCCTTTACAAAATAAACCTTTACTTTATGTAGATAATTTAACTGAATTGTAGCTTCTTTCAAGCTCTCCATTAAAAAAATTCAATCCTTCAGAAAAATTATCAAGAGTTTTCATTGAAAACTTCACACAAGCTCCATGCAAACTCAGATGGTGAGTTGTAGCAGATGTATACAGTGTGTGCACGGTGGGGTGGGGGTGGGTGGGGAGGCTGGGGTACATCATTTTTGTGTTTAAATCTGTCATCTATCCAAAATAAGCCGTTTAACATCATTTACTGAATACGTTATCATTTCCTTTTATTTGAAATGCTAACTGAATCACATACTACACCATCTCTGTATGCGCTCCCTTGTGCACGCTACCACACTACACATGCACACACCCACGCGCACATACACCCACGCACACACACACCCACTCGCACGCACAGCCCCCCACACAAATCTTTCCACTGACCCATCCGTCTACTTCTGTGCCAGGTCAAAGGCATTTAATACGTGGCAGGGGTAGCTCTATTATCCTCTTTTTGAAAGTTTTCTTATTTTTGCGTATTTTTTCCCTATCTGAATTTCAGTATCATTTTGCTTAGTATCATTCCAGAAAAATAAAAGCCACTGATGTTCTGACTGGGGACTCACTGAATCTACAGAACAACGTAGAGATGACGGACAGTTTAACGACATCGACTCTTCCTATCAAACGTGTACTGATCTCTGAAAACCTTCTTCTCGGTTCTTCAGCAGTCTTACAGTTTCTCATTTTTGTGTTTTTCTACACGGTTTCCACAAATTTCTCATGAGGTTTATTCCTGGACATTGTATTGTCCTGTTGCTGTCGGGCATGGAGTCTCCTCTATCCCACTTGCTAACTCCGTGACATCCACAAACTGGTACTTCTCGCATAGCCTGAGTGCACCCAGCACTTACAACATCCACTGCTGTCGAGTCGATTCCAACTCTTAGCGACCCTCTAGGACAGAGGAGAACGGCCCCTTAGGGCTTCCAAGGCTGTAATCTTCATGGAAGCAGACTGCCACATCTTTCTTCCCAGGAGTGGCTGGTAGGTTCCAAACACATGACATTCCGGTTAACAGCTGAGTGCTTAACCACTGCGCCACTAGGGCCCCACCTAGCACTCATACAACCTAAAACACAAGCAGGACTCCGTGCAAGCATACCAACGAGGGAGAATGACTTGTCTGGCAGCAGAGAGCAAAGGGCTCTGCAGAGGATTTCAAGTCCCACCGATGACAGCTGCACGCACCACTGACGGCGGGAGGCGCGCATGAGGAGGAAGTGGCTTTCGCTGTGAAGTATGGTGTCACCTCACAGAACACAGAGATGATTCTACGAGGATTTACCACTACAGTGACGTGGTAAGACTCGGGCTTTTCTACCCCAGCTTCCCGAGCATTCCCTTAGGAAAGCTTCTTTAAAAGCCTTAGAAACTTCCACACGATATACAAAAATCCTGCTAACACTGTTTTTGGGCCTGTTTTTGTCACCACCTGTTTCCCAGAAGCGTCAACATTTCTTCTAAATTTAGAAATAATCGCTTACCAAGTGTGCCAGCTGGCTTCCAGGCTGCAGCCCATACAGCATGACCAGAGAGCCCCTGGCCTGCCCACCCTCTGTTCAAACCCTCAGGTAAGGGGAGGGCAGGGGAATCACATGTCTGCGTGCAAGCAGCACTCCTGAGGGAAGCCTGCCCTCGGCCAGCCTGTACCTGGCTGAGGGACTTGGCTGGGTCCCCACGCTGAATGCCCTCACGGCACCTTCAGATTACCCTTTAGTGAATTCACCACAGCTTGTAATCGGATAATTATTTATGTGATTGTTTGATTAAAATCTATCCCTCCTGACTCAACTGTAGGATTCACGAGAGCAAACCACATCTGTTTAACAACTATTACGTAGTGGCTGGAACAAGCATTTGTCAAACACATGACAGACTAATATTATGGGGGAAAACTAAAAAATCAGTTAAAGCAAATCTAATTAAGGCAAAAACAGCTCACCACCATTCACGGTTGGCACGTGCTGCCTCCTGAAAATAACTGTCCTTCTCTCTGCCAAAGAACATGGCCTTATAATGTCTTCCACAATGTCTTCACTGCTCCCAAATCCAGGGTCCCCTCCTGTGGCCCCACTCCCTAATTCCAGATCTTGTCTGCACATGACAGAGGAAGGGGGCAGGCTGCAGAGCCCCCTTGCCCACTTGGGTGGGCTGGGCCCTGGTCTGAGTCCTGTTAGCACAGCCATTCCCCTTTTCCTATTGTCCGCGCCACTGTGCCTGGACCAGGTCCTGGTTTTCCAACTCAGTGAGACAGTGTGTACTGGCTGCAAGCAAAGGGGGCTGTCTCCCAGGTACCCAGAGACAGCAGACGCCGGCTGCCACCACACGCCCTCCTCTGCCATGCCCCAGGTCTTTGCCAGCCACGGCTCATGAACCACACAGTTCATGGAGACTTGACTGCAGTACAGCTTATTTCTACAACTGAACTGTTTACATCAAGTATACAGTCTCACTGTTCTGTAACCATGAACCACCACGGACACCAAAAACACATCTGACAGTATTTTTATAAAGTTGTATTTTGGATTGTTCACACTTTTTATAAACAGGTGAATGGAAAACGTCTGGGTTTATAGTTCAGCGCGAGGGATAGAGCTCCGCACAGTGACAATACTTAGAAGGTATCAGCATTAATTACAACCACAGTACATGCAAACGCTTCTGGGCCCCCGTTAAACATTCCCAGCTCACAAAGACACTGGGTAAATGCTGCCTGGCAGAGAGAAGGACAGCCACAGGCGAGGCGACACAAGCTGGCTCAGAGGAACAAGGCCTTAAATGGCGCTGAACTTCACTGCCTTAGTAAGCATTGCTGTAACTGTGATTCTGAGTTTCCCCCACAACGTTCATTTGTCATTTACTCCATAAATGACTGACTGCCTACTCTGCCCAGCCACAGTACTGGGTGCTAGGAAAACAGACGTGGTCTCTGCTCTCAAGAATCTTACAGCTGAGAAGGGGGGATAATTATTTATGTGATTATTTGATTAAAATCTATCTAATTATGAGCTGTGATAAATGCTATAAAGAGTAATTAAAATGTGCTATGAGGGTACAAGGAGCCCTGGTGGCACAATGGTAAGCACCTGGCTGCTGACCAAACGGTCTGTGGTTTGAACCCAGCCAGTCACTGAGGGAGAAAGACCTGGTGATCTGCTTCTGTAAAGGTTATAGCCAAGTAAACCCTATGGGGCAGTTCTACTCTGTCCCACGGGGTCGCCATGAGTTGGAATCAACTCAACAGCACCTAACAAAAAACAACAATAACAACACAAGGGGGTGTAAGAGGGGGAATCTAGACGGGCTGAAAGGGAAGCTGCTACTGGCCCCTGGTATTTTGAGAACATAGTAAAAGCGTGAGTACAATTATGTCAGCACTGTTTAAGACACTGGCAGGGGTGGATGGAAGGGACAGGATGGCTGGTACGACCAGTACCAACCTCTGGGTGCCTGAAAAGAGCTGCAAATGTAGGACCTTCTTGAAAAGCAAAAGACAGAGTAGATGTGGACACACTTTCTGTGTGACTCAGAAGCTAGATGGGGGTGTGACCCTGTCACCACCGCCGGACCTAAGAAGCCAAATTGCTTCTGGGTCTAAGAGTGTTAGCAGCAATGAGGATGTCTGCTCATCTCCACGAAATGTGCCAATAACCATAAAGCGCTCAGAACGCTGCTTGGCACATTAGTGAGCGCTACGTAAGTGCAGACCTCTCCTACAGAAGCAAGGAAGACACCTTCTAGAGAAGGCCCGCCCAGGACACAGGGGCTGGCAGATACAGGGGCCACAGCCACGGTCAACACAAAACAGTGCATACTAATGCCACCATGCGGAATCAAGGTTAGAGGGCAGAAGGGATGATTCTTACCTTTGGGTCATCTCCAAACTGGCCAAACTGTACATCATTTAACAAACTTCGAGCTGTTTTGATGATATCTTTACATTTTTTGGGCGTTTCTTCCACTTTCCCAGCCAGAAAGAGACAACAAGCTCCTGTCACCTAAAAGAGAGACAAAAGCCCTGACATACTGGCACCAAAGATCACACAGACACAGAGCAGGGGCTTCTGGCCTTCCCAAGAAGCCGGTCCTCTCATTCGCCTGCCCTCCTCTTCCTCATTCCAACACTCTGAGGGGTTGACCAGGAATGCTCCGAAAGTCTGAAGGAAAGTTTACACATGCATACATCCCCCAAAAATCTGGCATCATAAATTATTTTCAATTTAATTTTCTTAAGAAAATGTCACGTACACAAGGTAAATGCCGAAAAGTAAAAAAGTCAGGAAAGAAAACTTTTATATTCTAGCGTTAAAGATAACGGCTCCCCAAACAGTGAGCTTTGCCGCTAAAGCACATGCCCTGTGGGATGGGCTGCTGGGACACTGTCCGCACTTTCTTCCCTCTCCCCCCAGTTGCCAATACCCCAGTGCAGTCCCTGCACACCCCGAGGGCCCTCACTGCTCCGTCTGCAGCTTCCTCTGCCACCCCAGTCCCTCCAGACACTGCCACGGATACAAAGCTGGTTCTGGTACAGTGTCCCTCCTCAAGGACCTCACAAGCTAGTGAGGAAGGCACACAGACAAGACTAAGCAAAATCTTAGGAAAAGGAAAAAAACAGAATGATTTTTCTATTAAGTCTAATTCGGTCATCTTCTTCACGATATCCTTCAATCACTTCACTGTTTACCTACTGCAGTCCAACTTCCCCACTATGTCTGAGCTGGCTGCCCTGCCCCCCCAAGTTCTACCTTCCCCTCCCTGCTGAATGGGCTCCTGATAAACGGGCTTCCTGGCTAGGCTGCTGACACCGCACGTGCTTCCTGCACCATGTCTTTGGCTGGCCTGGTGCTCTGTCCCATCTCAGCGTGTCTAGGCCCTACTATATTCGAGGCTGGCACCTCCATTCTAGCATTGTCCCGGATCCCTCTGAGATGTAACTAATCTCTCCCTTGAATGTCACACCCTTCATCTGTACTTCTCTTAGGGCCTCTCCTTCGACTGACCAACTGACCATGTGTTTTATACACAGTATACGGCCTACTATGGACTGAAAGCACCTTGAGGCAAGGGTCCCTGTCTCAGTCTCCCACAGAGCAAACAAAGACCCAACAAAGGGCAAGAGAGCAGCTGCTTTCGAGTGCACATTCAAGGAGTTACTGCAGAGTGAGTGTCTGACATAGAGAATTTCTAACCAAACTGCTTTTTCACCTTTACTGGGTCTCAATCATGAGCTCAAATTTATACTGGGAAAGGTAACAAAGAAGTAAACTTTTACCCAATGTACAATATGGATTATGATCCATATTAGCCTCAATTAAAAAAAAAAAAAGATTTGAACATGGTTAACTGGAAAAAACAAAGTTTAAGCTTGATTTTGTTTATATACACTACGTATCATTAAAAAAGTCCTTTCTGGAAAATATGATCTAAAGAGAGACTACAATCCGTCCACCAAAATTTGAAGACGGTATAGCTTATCAATCAAGAAAATACCGTGTGGACGTAAGAAATGTGATAGATAATTATAAAATTGAAACACTTACATATCTTGGGAATTGCTTGAAGGAATGAAACATATAGAAGCGATGAAAATAAATTATTCCAGTTGCCAGGGTATCATAGTGTCTGTTGTTCTGGTTAAGGACTTCAGCCAAGAATTCTTACAGGTTATGTTCTGAGTTAAATGTTGGAAAATCACAAAGACAAACAACAACAACACCAAGACCAAGGTAAGGTAAGTAAAGATCGGGGCCAAGCGCCGGCAGATGGGAATTTCAGGGAGTCAGGAATTCCGGTACCAAGATTAGCCAGTGGAAGTTTTATGCTTTTAACAAGGCACAGCTTCACCATCTCTTAAAAGTACGTCCACTGGGATCTTAATGGGCATTGGCTTTCCTCTTGGGTGGCCTGTGCTCAACAGCTAAGTCTACACAGTCAAATGATAAAGAGAGAATGGACAAACCCCTGAGGAGCCGAGCAAATCAGAAGTAACATTTTGTAAGAGTCGTTTTAGTAGAGAAATTACTGTGCATTTTGTCTGAAGTATCTAACTGAATTTGGAGGCGGGAGGAGTCCTGTACCTAACACAGACTCCAAGGAGAATCAGGATACAGCCCCAGACGTGTGCCCACATCAAAGATGAACCGAGCCCCTTCCCGGCGGTACCGGGCCTCAGTGGCTGGGTCGAGTCCTTCCAGCTGCGAGGGTGTATGGGCCAAGTCTTTCTTATCCCAGTACCAGCATGGTTTTGTGTGGTCCAGGTTTGCTGAAGTTACCGAAGGGCTTGAATTTTCTTTATTCTCCTTCATTTATTGAGGTAGACGCGTTATTTCCAAAAGGTTCTCTGAAAATGTTAGAATTCTAAGAGAAAGAGGAAAAGAAAATAAGTTGTAAAGGGATGTCCCACATTAGAAGCAATCTCCAGCTTACAGCTGATTTTGGATCAAAATTTCCCACAGAAACAACACCATCAGTTGAGCCATAACCCTAGGCTAATCTCCAAAGCTAGTTAGTACTATGATCCACACCATTAATAAATCCCAAATTTCACAGTAGTTTAAAAGGAAGAGCATTTCCTCCCCCTTTCTTGAGTCTAAAGAGTTAATCCTAGACAAAAAATTTCAAAGAAACCAAGTACTCTCACTTTCCTTTCCGCCTTTCTTCACTCGACTTGCAGTTCCCTCATGTTAGGGTACATTCCGTTCTTCAGTAAAACCCTGGTGCCATCTTCCAAACCAAAACCAAACCCACTGCCGTAGAGTGGATTCCGACTCAGCAACCCTACAGGACAGAGCAGAACTGCCCCCCAGGGTTTCCAGGGCTGTAAACCTATACGGAAGCAGACTGCCACAGCTTTCTCCCGTGGAGCCGCCGGGGGTTCGAACTGCCCACCTTTTGGTTGGCAACCGAGCACTTTAACCACTGTGCCACAAAAATCCAAAAGCTGACAATATGCTTTCAGCTGGCAAGGCCAGGGAGAAGCAGACAATCTCATACATTGCTGCACCTAGAAGCAATGACACTTCCATAATAAGGAACATATCTAGCACCCAAATCTTAGTTTCTCAATTACCACTACCTTCTAAAGGGAATGAGAGCTCCCTGAAAAAAATATTTGATTCCAGTTTGGGGCAGCGGCCTGCCTGGGATGTGCTCAGACTAAATGGAACCTTATCAAAAGGACACAGGAGCCAACATGACAGCTTCCCACTGGGCAAACGCAGGGCAATTTGAATATTAAAGAAAAAAATGACTATGATTGACTGTAAAACAGTGAATAAACAACCCATGAGTCCATAGTAATATTAAAAAAGAGATAAATAAATCCACTTTGCTAGCACTAGTGATAACTGTTATGAACAAAGTACTTTTACCTTGACAAAATGATCAAACCAGCATCACTAACAGGGTGAAGCTTGCCATCAGGTGTCTCCTGATGTGATGCGACAGGAAATATATATTACCCACCTCTATGGTGCCCCTGCCCCCCAAAACCTGCCACCAGATCTTTCCTGATGTGATGCAACAGGAAATAAATATTACCTACCTGGGTGGTGCCCCCGCCCCCCAAAACCTTTTAGATTTAACTCTTGGTTTATAGTAAATACTGGGGGTAGAAGAACAAGTTCAATGGCACAACAAGGAAACCACTGGTCAAATCCACAATGCGGACACTCTACAAGACTGTAGAGTCAGTACTGTTCTCTTCACAAAAGTCAATGTCATGAAGAAAACCAAACAGATCGGAGGAACTGTCCTAGATTTAATAAGACTAAAGAGGCATAACAACTGAACGCAATGTGTGAACCTTGACTGGATCCTGTTCTTAAAAAAAGCTATAAAAGAAATTTTTTTAATAATTAGGGAAATTCTAATGTGGCCTGTATATTAGAGACTATTAAGGAATTACTGTTAATTTTCTTCGGGTAATACTAATATTGTGACTACATAGCAGAATAAATTTATTCTTAGGAGCTGCAGGCTGAAGTATTTAGGGTGAAATATTATGATGTTTAGGGGCCCTGGTGGCACAGTGGTTGAAGTGCTTGGTTGGTTGCTAACCAAAAGGTCAGCAGTTTGAACCCACCAGCTCCTCCATGGGAGAAAGATGTGGCAGTCTGCTTCTGTAAAGATTTACAGCCTTGGAAACCCTAACAGGCAGTTCTGCTCTGTCCTATAGGGTCACTATGGGTCAGAAACCACTTGATGGCAGGGGTCTGGTTTTTGGTTTTTGGTTTTTGGTAGCAACATATGTGGTATCAACAATGCTTGCAACTTTCAAATGCTTTAGCCAAAACACAATCATAGAGCAAATGTGGCAACATGTTACAGGTGTCCAGTCTAGGCCACAGGGTGAACAAGTAGTCACTGTACGAGTCTTTCATGTAATAAAAAGTTGGTGGCGGGGGGTGAGGGTGGAATCGGATGAGACTGTTTAGGAGACTAGCAGGACCCTTTATGTCCTTATCTCGTCTAGGTAGAATCCCCTAGTCAAAGAATGATTACTTGCTTATGTGTGGGTGGTGGTTTTTAAAATTCATTTTCTACATTGAATTACAATGTACACCCAGAAAACTGCATACATTTTAAGTGTTCAGTTGATCGATCATTTTGGTTTTTTCATGACATTGACTTGTGTGAAGAGACCGGGTAGCGACTCTGCTGTCTTGTAGACTGTCTGCATTCTGGATCTGACTAATAGCTTCACTGTTGTGCTACCGAACTTGTCCTTGTTCTGCGTAATACCATTCACACTGAAACACTGAGGACTACCCACTGCCCGAAAGCTCTCCTCATGCCTCTCCTGACAACTAGCCCCCAGAGAAAACCACTCTCCTGGCCTCTACTGTCATCAATTCGTTTTGCCTGTCTTAGAAGGTTTGTGAAATGATACAGTACCAACTCTTTCACGTCTGCTTTCTTTTGTTATATTGTCTGCAGGGTTCATCCTTGTGTTGCAAGAAGCAGTATTTGTTCATTCTTATCATATTATAGTTTTCACCAGGATGTTGTGACCCAGAGGACATGTGGCAATGCATGGAGACATGTTTTATTGTCGTAACTGGGGGAATGCTACTGGTGTGAGGTGGGTAGAGGCCAGAAATGTTGCTGAACACCCTACAATGTATAGGACCCATAAAACCAAAATCCGTTGCCATGGAGTTGATTCTGACTTACAGCAACCCTACAAGACAGAGAACTGCCCCACAGGGTTTCCAAGGCTGTAACCATTACAGAAGCAGACTGCCACATCTTTCTCCTGTGGAGTGACTGGTGGGTTCAAACCGCCAACCTTTCGGTTAGCAGCCGAGTGGTTAACCACTGCACCATCAGGGCTCCTTAATGTATAAGACAGGCCCCGACAACAAAGGATCATCCAGCCCCAAATGTCAATAGTGCTGAAGTTTAGAAACTCTGCTGTATGATATTCTATTCTATGAATATACCACAAATTATCTATTCTGAGTCAGAAATGACGACGCAACAGGTTTGGTTTTTCGTTTTATTTATCCATTCTCCAGTAGATGGGCATTTGAAATGTTTCTGGTTTTTGATTATTAATCATAGCAATAAACATTCATATACGTTCTTGCAGAGTAGAAGAAAAGTGGCCAGTTGGCTGAGGGAATCACAGCTCAGCACATCTGTGATTTACTCACGGTACACTAGTTAGGAATCTCTCCTTTAAGATATGTTACCCTACCTGTTCTCCATGTACTTATTCATTCAAATATTTACCAAGCATATACGATAAGCCAGGTCTCAATGATACAGCCACCCCCTGCCCTCCAAAAGCTTACTTCCTAGTGGGGAGACGAAGAGAAACAAATATGTAAGTGCCATGAAGAATCCTAAAGCATGGGAAGGGGAGAGAGGGTGATGAAGTGGGGCTGTCTGGACAGCGCTGTGTAACAGAGAGCAGAAGGAGAGAGAGAAGTGTGCAGAAGGAAGATCAGTGAGGAGACCGCAGCAACCCTTAAAGTAATGCCTACTCGGGGCCTGCCCCGGACGATGGTAGTGGGGGAAAACAGGACATCACAACTGGCGGTGGGGCGAAGAATGGCAACGATGATTTCCAGTTTGAATGACAGAGAAGAGTGATATCAAAATGAAAAATGGGGAAGCCAGGAAAAAGCTTGTTTCAATGGGTGGGAGGCAGGAAGAATTTGGTTCTATACACACTAGGGTGGAAGAATTTTTAAGACACTTGTCTTGAAAGATGGAAAGAACTTACGTATTTGGGAGAATACCGAATACATCATGGACTGCCAAACGAACAAACAAACATGCCTTGGAAAAAGTACAGCTAGAATACCCCTTAGAAGTGAAGATGGTGAGACTTCATCTCGCTCACTTCGGACATGATATCCAGAAGGACCAGTCCCTGGAGAAGGACATCATGCTTGGTAAAGTAGAGGGTCAGTGAAGAAGAGGAAGACCCGCGACGAGATGGATTGACACAGTGGTTGCAACAATGGGCTCAAAGATAACGATTGTGAGGATGACGCAGGACCAGGTGGTGTTTTGTTCTGTTGTATACAGGGTCGCTGTGGGTTGGAAATGACTCGACAGCACCTAACAATAGAGAGACGACAACTAAAGTCGGGGTGATGGATGGAGGGATGGAGAGTGAGAAAAGAAGAGGTGTGTGGACAGAACTCGGATGAACAACTACCTGATGGAAGAAGAATCACCAAAGGAGAAAGAGGGTGGGAATGGTCAAAGAGGTGGGGAAATCCGCATCCTTAATCGCATGAGAAACCCAGAGATGCCAGCTTTAAGCCAGAAGTGGAAGTCAACAGGGACAAATGTTACAGAAAAGTTAAAGGATAAGCAGTTAAGAAAAGGTTACTACAACTGGTGATTAGTTGTTTATTACAGATATTGAAAATTGTGCTAATGTTTGCATAACTGTGAAATACTAAAAAACACTGAACTGTACATACTCCAAACAGGTGATTGGTATAGTACGTAAATTACATGTATATATCTCAATAACAGGGACACACACTGTGGTAGAATGATCTCTTTTGTGTGGCCTTTCTAGCCAGGGTCTTATAACTCCGACTCAAGTGATTGGGTGGGACTCTGCGATAGGGTAATTGTAGCCCACCAAAGCGATTGGTCAGTTTTGCCATCCCGCTGGGCTTGAAATGAACCATCCCAGAGGTGGAAAAAGAGAGAATCCCACCACCACCAAGGAAGAATAGTTAGAAGCCAGCGCGTCCTTTGGACTGGGATCCCTGCGCTGAGAAGCTCCTGGAAGCCGGAGACTGAGAGAGAGCGAGCTGTAAGCCTGAAGACAGTAAGAAGAGGTGGCAGGAGAGACCCAGCAGCAGGAGACGGTATGGTGGGCTTCCTGCCTCACGGAGAAAGCTGAGTGCCTCTGGGTAGAGGCCTAGGGCCAGGGAGAGGCCTGCCTGAGAGCATAGCTGGGAGGAGGCTGTCTTGATGGAATAACTATCCTTGAGTGTTCCCGAGCCTGAATTGTAACCTGTTACTTTCCTAATAAACCCCATAATCATGAGTATTGAGTGTGAGTTCTGTGTGGCTACTGCAATGAATTACTGAACCAAGCGGAAAAGTAGAGAGCGCTGCTGGTGTCAGAATTGGTAAAGACGGCCTCCACCTCACAGGAATCAGCCTTGGGCTGTTCATTTTGATTTTCCTTCTCCCTTATAAAGTTAGAGGTCAGACACCACCCCCAAGCTGTTTTTACACACACACACACATAAATAAAAGAACATTTTTGGAAGTGCAGGGGGCAGAAGGAAGACAAGGAGGAGTTAAGGAATGAACGGGCTATGCAATAGGATATTCTTGTTAGGCAACTGCTGCTCAAACGAAGTGACAGGTGGAAGAGCAGGGCAGGCTGTCGCTGTTGTTCTGTGTCTTGTTTTGCAGCATAAAGGAGAATGAGGCCGTCTGAAACCAGAAGGAAAGGAGTCACTAGAGGCGGGCACAGCAGTCATGGAGAGGGGTGAACCGGCTAAGGGGCAATAAAAAGCAGAGTAAGAAGGTTAAACTTACTTTCCCTCAGACAGAGGGGAAGGGAAAATTTGAGGAAGATAAAGAACAACGCAGTAGAAACGCACAGGCGTGGAAAAGAATCTCAGTCCATATTCAAGCCTGTTTTATGTTGCTATCATTAGCCAAACCCTATGCTAATAATCTAATGTAGGTAACTTTAGACTCTGGGGCGGAACAAAGAATACGTGAAATACAGTGAAAATAAATGTACATAAACAGAACAGAAACAGTTCTCTACATCATTCACCTCGCTGAAAAAGTTCTTGTCTTAGTTGTGTTCCCTATCACTTAATTATTTTTTCACAAGACCCTAAATTACAAAATTTCTCATCAGCAGCTCCTATTACTCTAAGACTGACTGAGAGGTTTATGAACTCTATAAAACGAATATCCCTCCATAAACAACCAGCACGTCAAGGCATTTTAGTAACATCTTTCAGGAATGTGCTTTAGATATATTATTTTACATGATGAAAGATTAAATGCCCTTTCAACACTTAAAACTATCAGCTCTTACAGCTGGAAATAACAGTAGCCTCTTAAATATTACTCAGTTCTCTCACTCAGTACAGAAACGCCGTCTTAACAACATTTGGTCACTCGCTAACCTTCATTTGGCCACTTTCACTAACCCGTTGCTGTTGAGTTGATTGTGACTCACAGCGACCCAATAGGACAGAGTAGAACTGCTCCTTACGTTTCCCTAGGCTGTAGTCTTTACGGAAGGAGATTGCCAGATCTCTCCTGTGGAGTGGTTGGTGGGCTTCAACCACCCACCCTTCAGTTAGCAGCTGAGTGCATCACCACTGCGCTACCAGGGCTCCTTCCACTTTCATTAATGCGGCCTTACTAGTTTATAAAATAGCCTATGGCATTGCTGGGTATTAATAACTGATGTTCCCATTAATTCTTATATTAACGTTATATTGATTTTTATCTGTGCAGCTCATTTGTCATCTGTTCTGCTCGTCACCTAGATCTGGTACATAAATGGCACAGAACAGTGAATGAATGAAGTCTACCTTCCAACAACCCTCTGTAACTCCCACCATTGGTTCCAGCTCCTGAAGCCTTGAGAGCTTCAGAAAATACATTTCCCTTATCTACTGACTGCCCTTCAAACATGTGAAGACTATTTTTACATTCCCTTGTCTTCTCCAGGGTAAACAAACAGCCCTATTTTCTTAAACATGGTTTTCAGGTCCTTCTTAAACATTAGCAATCAAAAGGGAAAACAATACTCTTGCATAAGATCTTTGCAGTACATGGGAAGAGGGAGACTACCAATCCATTGTGTGTCCACTGAGTGGCAGGATCCTTGCAAGCTATGTATTCTTATCCTTAAAGTTTATCACTGAGAAAACAGGGCCAAAGAGACCTGGAGCAACTGGCCTAATTCACGCAGCTAGTCACTAAGAGGAAGGCGCAGGACCAGGCAATGTTTTCTCGTACATAGGGTCGCTGAGAACCGACTCGAGGGCACCTGACAACAACAGTTACTAAGAGCCACACTTTGTCAATTTGGACACAACTTTACTTCTATAAGTGGAACATTACATCTTAGAACCATTTTTGTCAAGTCAGATCTTCCTCATCTCAAACACATACAAACGAGATTTTGTAAATTTAACCACTCCTGAAAATTTATATCTTGTCAGTTCTGGCCTATTATTTTAGCCTCTAAGAACTCTTTGAATCCTGAGTGTCACCTAACATACTAGCTAACCATCATTACACATTCTGAGTGCATTTATGAATTTGAAAAGCATGCCTCTTACATTCTTAAAGTTGGTAATAAAAAGTGCTAAGGAAAGTTGATGGGCCCTAAGGGCAAGACTGGATACCCTGTGGCGTAGTGGTTAAGTGCTAAGGCTGCTAACCAAAGGGCTGGCAGTTTAAATCCACCAGGCACTCCTTGGAAACCCTATGATGCAGTTCTACTCTGTCCTATAGAGTTGCTATGAGTTGGAATTGACTCGATGGCAATAGGTTTTTTTTTTTTTTTTTTTTTAAAAGAGAAAGTCCAGAGCCCTGTAGCATATCTCTAAAGACCTCCCTCCAGGCTGATATCAACCTATTAACCATCAGTTTAGGTTTGGTAATTTGAATGGACATAAATCCACCCAACTAGACCTTATCCAATATACATTTACTCTTTTGCCTACTAGGATAAGAAGAGAAGTTATGCTCAGTGTTCGAAGGAAACCTAAACGGACTCATGTCCAGCAATCCCCTACCTACCATCAGTCTAGTGAACTCATCACAAAAGGAAATATGATTTGTGTCACTTTTTTTCTTATTGAAGCTCTGCTGGTTTCAGGGAACCAGCTCTCCTTTTCCAAGTACTCACAGACTCTTTCTTTACTCTCCTAACAAGATTCTAAAACAAATTATTAATAAATTCTAGCATCTAAAATCATTTAATTGCTCTCTGTGAAAATTGAGACATCGGCCAGTCTCCAGTCTTCTATCCTTAACAACACTTTTAGACTTCTCAAAAGCTATGAATAATGATTTTACAATAGTATTTGCAAGTACTCTGGTACTTGTGAGTTGGATTTAATCCAATTAGACATTCTCTTATGATCTCCTCTTAATTTTGTTTGTCCTATCCCGCTTTTAGAGAAAACAGCAGAAAACATCTTTCTTCCTTCTGGACACTTGGTGAACTCACTGCTCTCAAACACAATTTACTGAAATGAGCTAGCTCATCTTATAGGTTAAAACGATGACCATTTTTTCAAAATGATACTCAGTTTTAGAAATGGCATTTAAAATTTAACAACTTCGTTAGTAATTAAAATGGTTTTTTATTGCTTGTGGTGCAAACTACATTTTCAAAACGGAACAAATGTTAAACACGATCTATACAAGAATCAACTAACGTGTCTGAATTATGCATCACAATATAATCAAAACTAGACAAAAGGAAAAAAAAAAACAAACCTAAAATTAGATACTAATAGCCCCTCTGAAGAAAACAATCCTGGATAATCATTACATTTATAGTCAAGGTTATTTAACAGGCAAGCATCCTAAGTACACACACATTTTTTAAGCAAAATGTCTACCAATAACACCATTATTGCCATCATCCATCCATTCACTCATTCAGCCGTAACGAGAGCTTACTGTTAAGTCAGGCGCTCTACTTGGTGCTGAGGATGCAAGGCTGAATAAGAAAAAATTCCTCCAGACTTGCTGACAGAGACTGGAGAAGCCCCAAGGGTATGGCCCCCAGATACCCTTTTAACTCAGTACTGAAGTCACTCCCAAGGTTCAACCTTCAGCCAAAGGTTAGACAGGTCTATAGGGCACACAATGACACACATGAAAAACACGCTTCGCAGTTGAGTCACGTATACGAGACTAAATGGGCACACCAACCCAAAAGCAAAGACGAGAAGGCAGGAAGGGGCAGGAAAACTGGGCGAAGGGAAACAGGGAACAAGGGGTGGAGAAGAGGAAAATGTTCACACATCGCAGGGTTGGCAACCAATGTCACGAAACAATTCGTATATTAATTGTTTAACGAAAAACTAATTTGCTCTGTAAACTTTCACTTAAAGCCCAATCAAAAAAAGAAAGAAAGAAAGAACTCCTTTCATCATGGAGCTTTCTTTCTAGCAACATCATTCACACAAACCTTTAACAGGCGCCAACAGTGGCAAGGCACTGCGTTAGGTATCTCTAAAGAGCGATTTATACAGAGGGACACAAACATTGCCAACTTTGTCTTACAATCATAAAAGGCCATCCTCAAGTAACTGCTCTTAGAAGTCGTTCCGAACGCCAGATGACTTAGCAAAAGCTCTGTTTAACTGGCAATCCAAATTTAGGAAGGGTTACCGATCTTACTTTGTGCAAATAGTAGTCTAAGAGCGCTTAGATAACCTCTAAACTTACTCCTCAACTTTCTAACGAGGATTCCTCTAGTATCAAACGGAACCAAGCTAAACCAAACCAAACATCCTAGGACTGCTGGCAAAGACGATATCGCGGCAAGAACGAAATCTAATCACGGAAGTGCTTTTTCCTCATTCTTAGTCCACCCTTGTTACAGAGCTCTTCAAACTCCAAAGCTGGAGTACCCCAGACAACGGAACAATCCCCAAAGTCTCAGGCCTATCCAAGATAAAACCACGTCGGAACAAATGCAAAGAAATGGATAGTCGGCAGCTGTGCGGCTAAGAGTGTGCGCGCCTAAGCCCCCTGCCCCTTCTCTTCAGTTGCTAGAAAGTGCCGGAACTCTGATTGCCCCGCGCGGTGAGGGACGTTACTGACTCCAGTGTCCGGCTGCGCTCCCTGCCCCGTCCCTGCGCCTCAGACCCTCTCTTGAAGCCCGCCCCGCACCCCATGTCTCCCGCTAACTTCAATCCGCACCGGGGGGTAGTAGAGGGAGGCGGAATTCAGGAAGAGAGACTCCGCCAGAGGATGGCGACAGTTGGTCATACCCTACTCCGACCTCCAAGTCCGTGGGAGGTGGGTGGCGCTGCCCGCTGTCCGTTGGTCACTCACCCCTCGCCTGAGGCAAGCCCCTTAGCGACGTCTCTCCTTGCCGACTGCGGCCATCTTGGACACGGAATGTCGGGGCGCCTACGTCATCGCGCTGCGTCTCGCGACAGAAACAAGAGACCGGAGGGGCGGGGAGAGTAGGGCCTGTCAGCCAATCAGAAGAAAGTACAGCTCTTTTTAAAAAAAAAAAAAAAAAAAAAAAGGAAGAGCCGCTGGTGTCCTCCCCGCTCCTCCCCGCGGGTCAGTAGTTGCTGCGTGCAGGGAGAAGAGCCGGCAAAAGCGCCATCCCGCCGGACCCGCCCCCGGGCGAAGAGGATTCGGGAGCAACCGAACCTGCTAACGGAACTCGGATGCGAGAGGCGGGGCCTGGCGTTCACATTGTCCAATCAGAGCTCGGGCGTGGGAGCAATTTAGCCAATGGCGGCGCCGAAGCTGGCGGTGGTTCAGCCGACCGCTCTCGCCCCCGGGAACCAGTAGAGCCAATGGCTGGGGAGGAACGCGGGCTGAGGGACGGCCGAATAGGGGGCGGGGCCGCAAGCGGGACGCGGCATGCGTCGGAATCCTGGGCCAATGAACAGCGGCGTCGGCGGC
>NW_004443981.1:12650233-12663416 GCF_000243295.1 Trichechus manatus latirostris
GTCCCAGGCCGCCGTCCCGCCCTCCCGTCCGGCCGCTGCCACCGCTGCCGCCTGGGGCTTGGTTGAGGCGGACCGTGGGGTCTGGGTCGGAGTGTGGCGCCGCTGCTGCGCGAAGGGGAAGCAGGCAGGTGAGTGCCCGCGGCGGCCCTGCGCGCGCGGCCGGAGGGCTGCGGGGACTCACGCCGCTGCCCCCCGCCCTGCGCGGCCACCCACCACCCGCCGGCGCCCCTCGCGGGTCTGGGCCCGAGCCTGCGGGTCGCTCTGGTCCTGGTGGGTGAGGGGCGCGCTCGGCCTGCCATGACGGCCCTGCCTGGTGGGGGGCGCGCCCCACTGCCCCCGGGATGACGGCAGGTGCAGGGAGCGCCCCCCGTCCCGGTGAGGGACCCTCGCTCCCGACCCCTGCTCCCGGTGGGCCCGGCTCCTCGCTCCCTCCTGACTCGGATCGTGTGCGGCCGGGTAGTCCCCTCATTTCCTTTTTTCCTGTCGCCACCCGCTGCCCGGGTACAGGCTGTCTGTTCTCTTCCTCCCCTCCAAGCCTTGGGTGCCCCGGGGTGGTGGGGACCCGTCCCCACGCCTCCGCTTCACTTTCCAGTTATCAAAACAGCCATAGGAAATAGGTCATCTTCCTTCCCACGCACCCTGGCCCGCCTCCACGAGCAGTGCCCTACTAGGGAGAAGAATTCGAGGCTGTGGACTTTGTTATTCCGGCATCAAACTCCAGCCTGGCGGCGACTCTGCCTTTCCCGTCTCCACTCGGGGAGAGGAGCAGATCAGGAACGTGCGCCACTTGCTGCGGGGCCGCACCCCGGCCGTGCGGCATGGGGAGGGGACGGCCCAGTCTCGAGGAATTATTCACACATTTCTTCATAATCTCGAGGAGTGCATTGCCTCCTCGTTCTAAATGCGGGAGGTGATGTTTACAAAGTAAAAATACTTTTAAAATTTACTGACAGATTGATTTTGCCCCAAGAATCCCCAAAGACCTCATCTTTTAATGAAGGACCTCCCTGTTCATAGGTTGGTTCTGGTGGTGGCAGGGCTCACGCGTTTGTCACGACTCGGAACTGTACACCGAAAAGTGTGAATTGTACCGCGTGCAAGTTATGCTTCCTCTTCTCCACTTTTTCTTTTCAAAAGTGACTCCACTGGTATTTGAAAATGGGAAGTAACCAGTGGCAACCTTGGAGATATTTTCTTACTCTTTTTAGAAGGTGAATACATTTAATTCAAGGATATAGCAAAATAAAAGCAGCCTTCACCTGCACCCATGAAATCTGTCAAGACTTGCTTGAACCATGATACCTTGTGTCTGCACGGGCTGCCATGCACACATGCACGCTTGCAGTCTGCCTTACCAAATGAGTCCCGGGCCGCTGTGATTTATATTTTGGTGAAGTTCCAGCAGTTTACCCAGAAGTTTTTCTCTGGCCCAAGAAAGTTTGCCAACACGAGTTCTCAAAGAGTTACAGAACCTCTTTATTGGCGCTGCAAACAAAGTCGTTTTTAGCCGTCTGCTATGCTTTTCCTGTCTGGTCCTCCTCTCACTGTGTATTCAAGATTGTAAGTTCATATCGGAACTGAAACTCTACTCAGAGCGAGTAAAATGATTGCTGCTTCTAGTCCCGTCAGTGCTTTTTTCCTGGACTGAGAGTGATGCTGGGTTTGAAGATGGAAACCTGTATGCCTGTATGTACTGCAGAAAGTTCTTTCTAGTCTCTTCCATGGGAGTGCAGTGAGACTGTCAGTGAGAGAGCTTCTCTTTTGCAGCTGGGCATTTAGGCCACATGACTAAACCTTGGCTTCAGAAGCCACTGGAAAATGAGAGAAGGTTAAAGGCTGTTCTCAAATATTTTTTCTTTCTGAAGTTCAACCACTGGAAAAAGTTTTTGTTTTGAAAGCTCTGATAAACGGTAAAGATAGCCTACTTGAAACTTCATGCTCTCATATGTAGAAGAGAATTACAAAGATTTTGACTTGGCTGGAGGAAAGTATCAACATTAGCACATGGAGGCTTGTGTTTAGTAAATAGTAGGTAATTGTGATGGTTAAGGTTGTGTGTCACCTTGGCTGGGCCATGATTCTCGGTGGTTTGGCAGTTATGTAATGATGTAATTATCCTCCATGATGTGATCAGCCAGTCAGTTGTACGGGGAGTTTTCTCGGGGGTGTGGCCTGCATCCTATATATATATGGATGTACTGGCATGGCTCGCTTGCTTGCTCTGGATCCTGCATCTGGCTTGTCATCATCTGACCTCCAGTTCTTGGGATTCATCAGCCTCCACAGCCCATGAGCCAGCAGCCTGCTGTCTGACCTGCTGATCTTGCATTCATCAGCCCTTGAAACTGCATGAGTCAGGAGAAGCCTCCAGCCTGACACTTGACCCATGGACTTGTGACTTGCCAGCCACTACAACCATATGAGCCATTTCCTTGAGTTAAATCTATATATACGCTTCACTGGTTTTGCTTCTCTAGGGAGCTCAGTCTAAGATAGTAATGAGTTCAGTGAAAACCAGGTTCATAGTTTGTACTGGGAGAAATTTTAGTAAAAAATGAGCGAGTATATAAAATCAAAGCTCCCTGGTGGTGCAACAGTTAAGTGCTCGGCTACTAATTGAAAGGTCAGAGGTTTGAACCCACCAGCTGCTCCACGGAGAAAAGACCTGGCGATCTGTTTCTGTAATGATTACAGCCTAGGAACCCCTATGGGGCAGTTCTCCTCTGTCCTGTAAAGTTGCTATGAGTCAGAATTGACGACACAACAACATATAAAAATCTACCTCCTAACTGAGGGTTACCCTGAACTCTTTTTTTTTTTTACTAGATGTCACTTTACTTTGAGGCTTTCCAAATCTGAAAACGTCTGTGTTAGTTCCATTGTCACTTTTTTCTTATCATTAATCTGAGGTATCTTTCAGAAATGAAGCTAATAATACTGCATCTTTTTTGTGTGTAGTTGGATGAGTATTTTTCATTGGGAGGATTTTTATCTTTAGGAACTGGTTTGCCTGTTCCCTGGCTTCTGCGCATGATGCCTCATTTGGGAGTGGACACAAACCAAAACCAAACCCACTGCCGTCCAGTCGTTTCCAACTTGTAGCGACCCTATAGGACAGAGTACAACTGCCCCATGGGGTTTCCAAGGTTGTAAATCAGAGGGGTCGGGGAGAGTGGAAGGGAGAGTGTTAAATAAGTGTGCTTCCTCTCCTTGTATGTAGGTACTGGGAATGAGTGATGAATTTGTTCCCCTAAAGGACGAATAGAAGTATATTTAGTACTATGGCTGGTTTCCTGGGTGGCGCCAACGATTTGTGCTCAGCCACTTACCAAAAGGGTGGTGGTTTGAGTTCATCTAGCAGTGCCGTGGAAGAAAGTCCTGATGGTCTACTTCTGTGAGGTGGGAACCATTGAAAACCCCATGAGGCTCAGTTCTACTTTGACACACACGGGGTTGCCGTGAGTCAGAATTGGCTCGACAGCAACAGGTTTGGTTTTTTTAGTGCTATGGTATTAAATGTTTTTAACAGAACAGTGTCTATATCTTTATGCTTGTGTTACTTTGGAAGTTGTTTGTGGCAACATTGCTTGTTTTCTTAATTAGCTAGCATTCTATTGGGGCCCTTTTTTTTTTTAATCAGGGAAGAATATTTTGATGTGCTATTCATCCTTTTCCTTTTTTTGCTATAGTCACAGAAGCGTTTCTTTTGGATGTCAGGCCATTCTGGGTCATATTTGAGCAGTTAAGAATATAAGATAAAGGAATCCTTGCTTTTAAAGTTTTCTACATAAGTTTTTCTTTAGTTGTCTTTACATGTAAAGCTTAAACTTTGTGAAATAGATTTCAATACATTGGATTTCCTTGTATCTCTTTTTTCTTTGCATACAATTAGAGATGTTTAATATTTTGATTTGCAAATATAATTAATTTACATTTCCTTTCAAAGTAAAAATAAATTTCTATTAATCTGCATACTATAAATTATAAATTTCTATTACAAAGTGACTGAAACTTGATTTTTTTTAGTGACTTAATAGTCAGAAGGAAAAAGGCTGAATTAGCAAAATCTGCAAGATTAGAAGTCCTGTTTTTTGTTAAATTCATTTAGTAACTTAGGCAAGATACTAATTGCTTAGACTGTATGTTTTGCAGATAGACCATAAAACAGGAGATACAAATACAAGTGTTAAAGTTTTTCAACTGAAATTAATATGAATGGCAGAAAAGTGATTCTAAAATGATTGTAACATTAAAATACCAAAGTTAATGCTTTGAAACTCTTTTTTTCTTATTCAAGTACTTCCCAAGAAGTTAACTAATAATCAAGATAAGTTTAAACACCCTTGGTTATCAATAGGAGACAAGGCTGAGTCTGAAGTTAACATTTTGAAAGACAGCTGAGTGATACTGAGTGATACTAATACCAGGGGTCTTAATTGTCTAGTGCTGCTGTAACAGAAATTTATTCTCTCACAGTTCAGGAGGCTAGAAGTCTGAATTCAGAGTGCCAGCTCCAGGAGAATGGAAGGCTTTCTCTGTTGGCTCTGGGGGACGGTCCTTGTCTCTTCAGCTTATTTCCTGGTTCCTTGGAGGTCTCCATGTGGCTTCACATCAGTCTTCCCTCATCTCTGCTCCTTAGCTTGCTTGTTTTGATCTCTTTTGTATCTCTAAAGAGATTAACTTGAGATACATCCTACACTAATCCTGTCTCTAACACAACAAAGACAACCCATTCTCAAATGCTATTATAACCATAGGCATAGAGGCTAGGATTTATAACACATATTTTTGGGGGACACAGTTCAATCCAGAACACCATGCAAAGAACATTTTAACCGTTTATGTGTCTAGCCTTAGTGGTGGGGAGGTAGGGAAGGGCAGAGGAGCAGAGCAGGAAGAAATGTTTTTACTGTTTCTTAGAAAGACAAAAGGATTGTCTAGACTGTGTAGGTATCAGGTGGCTACACAGAATTCTTAATGACTATGCAGTATTTTAGGTTTATTACCTATTAACAGTCCTGAGTTTCCCTTTTCCATTTTTTGTTCCAGATAATTCATTAGAACATAGCAAAGTGTAAAAAAATTCTTTAAGTAGTTTAAAGGTGTCAGTCTCAGAAAATAGAAATGACTCTTCAGTATCATTAGTTTTTTTTTAAGCACAGTTAAAAGAAAGTAAGAATTAGTTTATACTTATTAAATGAGTGACTTTTACCAGAAGATAATGGCTAGCACCCAGTAAAGTCATTCACTTGTTGACTGTAACAGTTTAGCGCTGTGACCCGTCATGCTCACCTAAGTGGTTTGTGCAGTTTTCCGACCCAGCCAGCGGCATTACCCGGATCCGTGTGGGGTGTGTGGGATGGCATGGGAGCTTGTTTGGAGGTTTGGCTACGTGTCCCCAATGTAGCCTGAGGCCGTTCTTGTGTATCTGAACAGGGCCAGCAGAAGAGCTCTATAAGTTTAAAAGACCAAGGAGCTAAAACCTTTGTATCTGTGTGTTTTACTGCTGCAAGAGAATAATGTTGTCTTGAACACTAGTGATACAGGAAACCTTTGGGACCTTCACGAGTGGGTAGGCTTTGAGTTGAAATGGAATGAACAACTTTTAAGTATCAGTAAAATTTGTCATTGTGGTGTGCTGGTGAGGCTCTGCCACCCACTGAGTTGGATAAATTGATGAACCTCTCTAAGCCTCAGCTTTCTCATCTGTAAAACAGGCGCAATAATGGCTATCTTATGTCTTGTGTAAAGTGTGACCTCCATTCCTGCTGCGTAATCAGTGCCCGAACAAGGACAATGAGGATGAAGATGATCATGTTGTGGAACCGCCACAGGACAAGAGACATGGAAGGCCTGACAGTTTCGACAGCCTGGGACGTTGATCCTGAGACGAACGCCATGACTGTTAGCATGAATAACTGCACTTAGGTTCAAAAACTCGGTTGTTTAACATAGAACATCTGTCTTGCTTACGAGGCAGTTCACTGGTAGAATTCCTACTTTTCATGTGTGAGACCTGGGTTCGATTCCCAGCCAGTGCACTACCCATCTTGTCACTGGAGGCTTGTGGGTTGCAATGCTGCTGAACAGATTTCAGTGGAGCTTCCAGTCTAAGAGGGACTAGGAAGAAAGGCCTGGCGATCTACTTCTGAAAATTAGCCAGTGATAGCCCTATAGATCGCAATGGTCCAGTCGGGCAGCCGTTTTGTTCCTTTGTGCATAGGGTCACTGTGAGTTGGGGGCTAACTCAATGGCAGCTGACAACATCTTGCTCAAGATCAGTTTGTAGAACAAAGGGTTTAGTTGGTTCCCCACTTATCCTAAAGGCTATGGGACCCTGTCTCATTCATGTTTACATTTCAGATTAAATCCTCAAGAAATGCACACTGAAGAGTAGGTGGATGGACGTGGTTCTCAGAAAAGCTAAGATAGTCTTTGGCTGTAGTAGTAAAATCTCCTTGCGTTGAGCCCCGGGAAGGCAGCAGTTCTGCTGACCCATGCCCCTCTCAGCACATCTGAAGAGTTTTGATGACTTTTTAAAAACCGTCCTTTGAAGTATACTATATTCCTAAGTGGTTTTGTTCACTTCTGAGAAGTATATCGTGAGGGGCATGCTAAGCTTGAAGAAGAGAAGACTTTGAGGGGAGGACGTGAAAGCTGTCTTCAAAAAATTTGAGGGGTTGTTGTTTCTCTTTTAAAGAAGACCTTGGACAGGTGAAGGAGGATGACGAACTTTCTGACAGTAAAGTGCCAGAGCGGCTCACTTAAGCGGGAGCCGGCCACGACAGGCAGGTCCCAGCTGGTGGCCAGCAGAGGAGCTGAGAGTTAGAAGTCCACTTACCAATATTAAGAGGGCTAATAGGCTCTGCCCAGTCTGTCTCCCAGGGTTGTCATACTGGAATCAAGCAATGGGTAGCAAAGCTCTCTGACACACCCATTGCCATCGAGTCGATTCCGACTCATAGCGACCCTGTAGGAGAGAGAACTGCCCTGTAGGATTTCCAGTGCTTTACCCAAGCAGACTACCACATCTTTCTCACTCAGAGCTGCTGGTGGGTTTGAACTGCTGACCTTTTGGTTAGCAGCTGAGTCCTTAACCACTGTGCCACAAGGGCCCCTTCCCACATATCATTAGATGACATTATTTTTAACTTACATGGGGCTGAGGGCTAACTTAGATAACCCCAGAGGTCTCTTCCAACCCTGATAGTTAACAGTTCTAGAATCTAGAACCCCTAGGTTAGGGATGTGGGTGGTTTGAAGGTAACTTCTTGACAGGTTACAGCTATTCCTCACACTTAACATTTTCTTTTTTATTTGAGAAAGATATAATAGGAAATGATTATTCATGATACCAAATGATTCTTTGCTTTATGAAAGGCTTTTTTTGCAAGTTCCTTTAAGTAGAGCCTCATGTTAATTTAAGTGTATTTACAACTTAATTCAACAGCAGTTTAAAACTAAAACTATTGTCTATTGAAAAGTCAATCAGAAATGGGTTAAGCATCTCTAAAATTATCATGTAAGTTAGTGGAAAAAAGTCAAGAAATATTGTGGAAGGCAAGGAACATCTTTATTTTAAAACAAACAAATAAACAAAAACTTAGGCAGAGTAGACCTGTGCCCCACAGGGTTTTCAGGCTGTGACCTTTCAGATGCAGATTGCCAGGCCTTTCTTCCGAGGTGCCTCTGAGTGGATTCGAATTGCCACCAGGGGCTCTGTGAGTTGGAATTGACTCGACAACAGCTTATACTCTTGTATGTAAGGAGCCCTGGTGGTGCAACGGTTAAGCACTCAGCTGCTAACCAATAGGTTGGCAGTTTAAACCACCCAGTGGCTTTGAGGGAGAAAGACCTGGCGATCTGCTTCCATAAAGATTACAGCCTGGGAAACCCTATGGGTCAGTTCTACTTTGTCATATGGGGTTGCTGTGAGTCAGAATCGACTAAACGGCACCCAACAGCAACAACGTGGATGTGTATATTCATATGTGTGTGTGTGTGTGTGTGTGTGTGTGTGTGTGTGTGTGTGTGTGTGTGTGTGTGTGTGTACGTGTACATATATATACACGTGTATGTGTATGTATACGTATGTGTATATATGTATGTATGCATATGAATATCTGCCACATCATTCTGTATAAAGATTGGAATTCTATTTACTTGCATCTCAGAGGTCTATATTCATCCTGGTGCTTAAGTAGCTGCTAAGTTGAAATTAATTCCACCTGCCTGGGTTACTATGCATTGGAATCGACTGGAAGGCAATGGATTTTTTGGGGTTTTGCCTGCCTGCCTGCCCGCTGACCCTGACTTCTTGGTACTTTTGAGTTGTGGCACCTCCTTTAGTTTGACACTGGAATGATGGGGGCCAGTCAGCCACTTAAACCAGATAAAGTTATATGGTCGTGGCCCTGCTGCTGTGCAGCGAGGACCCGGTCCTCACAGGCACGTGCTTCAGTTAGCCTGGCACCAGGCAAGCGGGACTGTGGGAACGCTTTTTGTCTGTAGGGAAGGCGACAGTGCACGGTCAGTACAGGTTCTCCTTCTCTCGACCCATCGTCCTGTCGTGTGTGTGTTTAATTCAGAAGGCAGTAGGACTGGGATCCTAATGGCCACGGCCCGCAGTGGGTTCTGGTGACACTGAGAAGAGCAGGACCCTGTTCTTCCCACACAGTTAGCTCTCACGCCCTCAGGTACAGTTGGCAGCTGGCGCCTGAGGGGGGAGGAAGCGGTGCCATTCTCTCCTCAGTCAGTTCAGCTGTAAAATGGGGTAAATGCAGGACACACAGACAGACTAGATGCTGTGTTTGAGCTCAGGTTTCCTGGATAAATTGTCAGATAAGTATAATAAAAAACGTTTTTTCTGTTTGTATGTAGTTGAAAGCAACATTTTCAGGGGGAACTCAAGAAAAATACAAACACACATCCTTCCCATGTAGAATTTTTTGGGCAGAAAAAATGCAGCTGATTGCGTGGGAGTCCTTTCAGTGTGTGTGGACGGTACTTTGTAGAAACGGGCTTTTAAGTATCCAGCAACCCTGCCCCCAACTAGTCGAGGTTCTTAAATGTGCTTTATCTTATTTCTCATGACCTTTTTATTCAGCTACACAGATTACATATAACAGAGTCACTTGACTGGCCAGAAGTGGTTGTTGATTACAGATGCCACCTGCATGTAAGTCTCAGTTCAGACGATGTAGCCTGCCATTTGTGGCACTGCCTTTTGGAGCCTGTCTTAGCTGTTAGGTGGGGAGGCTGTTGATGGACTTGGTAAAATGTTCATGGGATTTTAGATCCTGAATTTGAGGACTCTGTACATTTTAAAATTACCTTTATGGTGAAGAAATGCAGATATGTGTGAAGCTCTTAGTTTACTGTTCCTTTTTATAAGTGCCCCTTCCTTTGGATGACTGCAGTTGGGCTTGTTTGTATAATTCATTATCTGTCAACCCTGTATTGCTTTTCTACATCTTTTCTCTCGTCTGAAGTCTTATTTGAATCCCCCCTCCCCTTTTTTTGGCTTCTGTACTTCTGTTTCTGCCAAGATAATTCAATAAAGTATTTGCAAATTATACCTGATTTCCACCAAACCTTTTAGGGAAAAATATTCTTGCATTTAGCATTGTACCTTCTGGCTAATACTTGGAATTTAACTTGAGAGTGGGTGTGTATTTAATTTAGCACATATTTATATTTTTCCAATATAAATATTTGAAGTAAGTACTGAAAATAAGTATCTGGTCCTTTCAGGAGCTTGATGGATTTCTGACGTGGTTTTGTTTCTCCCCTGAGAGCACTGAGGACGTTCAGGATACCTACTTGACTGTTTCATTTGTGGAGACTTGGAATGTAGCCTCCAAACTCAGCTGAGATCACAGTGAAAATTATTCATAAATGAAAAGGGTAGGCAGCTGTTTCATAGCTGTGACATTGGGGAAACTAGAAGACAGGTCTCTCTTGTTAAAAAGGTGCGTGGTGCACCTGGCATGCTTCTCTGCGTGTGGTGCACCTGAGTTGAGGAGACCCGCTCGTGTTGAACACGAACACCTTATCAAGCTGAATCTTAACATTTAGTTATCCTTTAAATGTACCTTTTTCTTTGCCCCTCCATGTTTACCTCCTTTTCTTACATATCTTAGGGATCTGCTAGGCTTCTTTATTTGGAGCATGTGGCTTGGTTCCCCAGCCTCGTCCATGAGGCCACAGGCATGGCTTTTTCCCAATTTTGGTGTCTTCTGAATGGCCAGCAATGTCCTAGGCATGTAGACACTCGGTAGCCTGTCTAATCGGCAGTGCCTGCGTTTAGAGTCAGCGTATGTGCTCGACATAATGTAGGAGCTCAAGTCTGCGGGCTTGCGGCCAGGGCACAGCCTCTCTAAGGCTCTGACAGCCGGCTGTCATCACTGCTGGCCTCCGTGCGCTGTGGGGGACGAGAGCGGGGCTCGGGGAGGTCATAGGCTGGATGTGCCCGAGATAGCACAGAGCAGTGTGCCAGTGCGAGTGCCTCTGGGTCACAGGTGCCACAGAGCACATCCGGGCTTGGGCCATGGTTCTTCCCTTTCTGTGGTCTAATTGAAATGAAAATCAGAAATGGACTCTTCCCGCATTGCTGCTTTCTGAGGAGCTCAGCTGCTAACCAAAAGGTTGCTGGTTCTAACCCACTAATGACTGCAGGAGAAAAGACCTGGTGATCTGCTTCTGTAAAGATTGCAGCCGAGAAGGCCCTCTGGGGCAGTCCTACTGTGCCCTCCAGGGTCGCTATGAGTTGGAATGGACTCTTTGGCACACAATAAGAGACCAAAAACACTTTCAAAAATAAGATTTGTGTTTGTTGGAGAGTTTCTTATTAAATCAGTATCCTGAAACTTCTCTATCTATAAACTGTGGCTTCCCCAAAGAAACCATTGTTAAGTGGACTGGTATGCAGTGTTGTTGTTTTCGTTGTCAGGTGCCGTTGAGTTGGTTCCGACTCAGAACGAAACACTGCCTGGTGCTGTACCCTCACAGTCGTTGCTGTGTTTGAGCCGATTGTTGTAGCCGCTGTGGCAGTCCTTCTTGTTGAGGGTCTTCCCCTTTTTCTCTCACTCTCTACCAAGCACGATATCCTTCTCCAAGGACTGATCGATCCCTCCTGACCACACGTCCAGAGTATGTGAGATGAAGTCTTGCCGTTCTGGCTGTACTTCTTCTAAGACAGGTTTGCTTGTTCTGGCAGTCCATGGGGTATTCAGTATCCGCCCACACCGTAATTCAAGTGCATCAGTTCTTCTTAGGTCTTCCTTGTTCATTGTCCAGCTTTTGCACGCATATGAGGTAATTGAAAATACCATGGCTTGGGTCAGGCACTCCTTAGTCCTCAAACTGACATCTTTGCTTTTTAACATTTTACCTCTAGAGGTCTTTCGCAGCAGATTGGCGCAAGGCAATGTGTATATGTATACATATGTTTACGTTTTTACTTTTTAGAGTTGTTCTAGCTCTTTAGTAGAGTAGTTAAATATTTACCAGATATCTCTTATTTGACCACTGTTTAATCACTGGTGAGAGAATATATCAAAATGGTTCCTTGCCACAAAAAACGCAGTGAGAAAATAAATCCTACCCACAAGCAACACTCATAGATCCAAATACGATACCCAAAGATTTTCCTTCATTCAACAATTATTTGACCATCTGCTGTATTTGTCCATAGCACTGTACGAGACCCTGCAAGTGATGTAAAGTTGGAAGACTTGGTTGCTTTCTCTACAAGACAGTGGGGACAATAGGCACATCACCTGTTAGTCTGTAGTGGGTGAGGCCGTGAGGCCAGGAGCTGCACTGTGGAACTGTGGACGGAGAGGCAGGGTGTCAGCACAGACTTTAGGTAGAGGATTCTTGCAAGTTCACCAAGGGCTCAGGGTGTTCAGACAGAGTAATGGGGGAGAGAGTGTAGACTAGGGGTGGCAGGCAGGCCGAGGGGCTGCGTGTGGGTGGCGAGCCGTGGCGGGAAGCTTGCTGCTCTGTCTGTGGGGTAAGAAGATGCATGTAGGGCCTCTGCCTGCAGGGCACCTTTAGTCAGGGAGGCCGGATAAACACAGGGCCAGTTAGTACCCAAGCACAGCAAATCCACAGGCAAACAAATCCCACAGTCATTGATGGCTCTCAGCCAGAAGAGAGTTGGCTGGGCTGCAAAGAAACGCCTGCCTCCAGAAACTTCAAGCTCGCAGGTGAGGGAGATGTGCCCTGTGGTCTCTAATTCAGTACGGAGAGAGCCCAGTGCTTCTGGAGCTCCTGGGCAGATCGGTTTCCATGGGATTGTCAGGCTTTCCTGGAGGAGTCACTGTTCATCCTATTTCTGCGTGGAACCCTTAAGAGGTGCACTTGACCTGGCCCTGGGCAGCCCCACCCCGCTCAGTTAAATGAAGGCGTAACTGTAACTGCCTCACTGGGGCAAGCTGCTCTCTCCCTTAGGGCCTGTATCCTTGTGGGAGGAAAATTGTCTAAGGAGACACTGAAGCCCTTAGCATTCTTACTGATTTTCATAGGAGTGAGGGCTGCTAGAATTTCTAGAGGAGCCTCGAATTTCCCCTCAGGGCGTTGGGGACAATTGAGCTGAGCCTTACAAGAATGTGAAGAATTTTGCCAGAGGGAGAAAAATGGGTGGGCAGAGGGTAGCTGCATTCCAGAAAAAGGAGAGTATAGGAGCAAATGCATGGAACCCTGTTGCGTGAAGGGGGAACAGGCAAAACGGGAAGAGGCAGCTAAGGGCCTCCGAGGTGGACGGTAGCCTTTGAGTTGAGTGAAAGAAGCCTACCTACTGTATAACTCCGTTTTTGTGACGTTCAGGAGCAGGCACGACTAAGAGAAGTCAAGGGAAGGGTTCCTCCTGGGAGAAGGCCGCGGACTGGGAAAGGGCGTGGGGCAGTGTCTGGGAGGCTGCGTATCAACACCTCACTCTAGGTGGTGGCCCTGCAGGCCTGGGATCAGCACATCAAGACCTGCACCTGGCGCGCTTCTCCGTGTGTCTGATGCACCTGGCGTGCTTCTCCGTGTGTGTGGTGCACCTGGCGCGCTTCTCCGTGTCTGTGTGGTGCACCTGGCGCGCTTCTCCGTGTCTGTGTGGTGCACCTGGCGTGCTTCTCCGTGTGTGTGTGGTGCACCTGGCGCGCTTCTCCGTGTGTGTGTGGTGCACCTGGCG
>NW_004443981.1:12664079-12668377 GCF_000243295.1 Trichechus manatus latirostris
TGTGTGGTGCACCTGGCGCGCTTCTCCGTGTCTGTGTGGTGCACCTGGCGCGCTTCTCCGTGTGTGTGTGGTGCACCTGGCAGGCTTCTCCGTGTGTGTGGTGCACCTGGCGTGCTTCTCCGTGTGTGTGGTGCACCTGGCGGGCTTCTCCGTGTGTGTGTGGTGCACCTGGCGGGCTTCTCCGTGTGTGTGTGGTGCACCTGGCGGGCTTCTCCGTGTGTGTGTGGTGCACCTGGCGCGCTTCTCCGTGTCTGTGTGGTGCACCTGGCGCGCTTCTCCGTGTCTGTGTGGTGCACCTGGCGGGCTTCTCCGCGTGCGTGTGGTGCACCTGGCGCGCTTCTCCGTGTGTGTGTGTGTGTGTGTGTGTGTGTGTGTGTGTGGTGCACCTGGCGCGCTTCTCCGTGTGTGTGTGTGTGTGTGTGTGTGTGGGGTGTACCTGGCGCGCTTCTCCGTGGGTGTGTGGGTGTGTGTGGGTGTGTGTGGGTCTGGGTGGGTGGTGTACCTGGCGCGCTTCTCCACGTGTGTGGTGCACCTGGCGCGCTTCTCCGTGTGTGTGTGTGTGTGTGTGTGTGTGTGTGTGTGTGTGTGTGTGTGGTGTACCTGGCGCACTTCTCCGTGTGTGTGTGGTGCACCTGGCGCGCTTCTCTGCGTGTGGTGCACCTCCATTTACAAAGGCCACCTGTTGATGGGGAGGGAGGCGAGGATCTTAACCAGGAGTGGCTTTGTGAGTGTCTGTCGGCATAGTCCCACATGACTTTTGAAGACCACATCCCACACGTGTGTCGTCCAATATGTTAATTTACTGATGTGTTTTGTATTTTCACTCGTTTCTGTTTCTGTACCCGTGTTACTCCACCTAGTGCCGACTCGACGGCCACCAGCAACAGCATGACTTGTGTCTGAAGCCAGCAGCGTTCTGGCGTAAGGAAGAAGGAGTCTTGAGGACAGTGTGAGCTTAAGTAGCTACCAGGGAAGGTGACCACCAGTCTGCTGTGTTCCCAAGTCACTGCGCTTGGGCGTCCTGTGTCCTCTCACGTGGAGTGGAACTCAGACGTTTCTGTATGGAAACAGGTCCCTGGGGAGAGGCTCCAGGAATATAGATTTTGAACTAATTTAAGTCTCTCTTGACTGTAAGAACGAACGGCCCAGAGGTGAGAGTGCTTTCCCCCGGGAGCTCAGTATGGCACCCTGCATGGAGTGCCTGCTGTGTGCCAAGTTCTGGGCTAGGTGTTGGGGATACAAATATCAATAAGACAGGGTGTGCCCTCAGGAGCCTGCTACCTAGGAGGGAAACTAACGTGAGCAAATGTTTCAGTCTCGTGGGATCCTCGCACTGGTTAAAGAGCGGTCAGGAACTACAGTGGTTCAGAGGGGGAGCACTGTGACCAGGAGGAGGAGGAAGGCTTTGGGGTGGTGCACAGGCAGGATGTTTAGAGAAAAACAAAAAAGTTTGTCAACAGGTGACTAGAGCGTTACAGGTGGGACGGGGAGGGGAGCTAGAGAGACAGGCCAAAGGGGATGTGAGGATGTCGGCAGGAGGGGTGGGGAGCTGTTGGCATTGCTGGAGCAGAAAGCGCTGGGGATGAGGGGTGGCAGTATGAGAGTAGATTAAAGGAACAGGTGTGGGCTGGGACAGGGACATAACCCAGAGACTAACGCTATAATCTAAGCAAGAGAATGAGATATTCACGGGTGTGCTGAGCGGCCACTTGGCAGGGATGTCCGAGGGTGTCTTCAAATGCCCCACGGGGGTTTGGCCTTGGGGATCTTTAGTCCTTTCAAACCTTGCGATGCCGGGGACTTTTGTCTGTATTGAAGCAGAGACAGTGTGGGTGGTGGTTGCCAGCACAGCAGATCCCAGTTCGAATCTAGCTCTACCTCTTGTCTGGTGGGTAACCTTGGACAGAGACCTCATTAGCCTTTCTGAGAACGTCACCTAAAAATAAGGATAATATCTTCCGTATAGAGTGGGGAGATCAAATAAGGCAGCGTGTCTTAGCATGGCACCTGGCAGAGGGTCAGCCTGGATGTAAGGTAGCTGCTGTTGTCATTTTAATGACAAATTATTTTCTCAGGATAGAGATCTCCGGTTCAGGGAGCTGCTGGAGCGACTTTGGCAGAGGTGGAAGGGTTGAAACGGGCTGTAGGCAGCGGGTCCCTGTGAGCGTTGCGCTGGTGGCATCACTGTCCCATGTCCCCGTCTCCTCTCCCTAGGCCGGTTAAGGAGGGACAGCCCATAGCTCATCATCAAAGCAACACTCTTTATTGTTTAGAGCCTGTGGAGCTGAAGGGAGGAGGTCACTTAAACCCATCAATGACGCGCGGTTCTGGGCGGTTCTTGCTGGCAAGCTAGCCGGTCGGCTGTATTTGTAAGTGTGAGTGAGCCCTTATTACCGGACATATCATAGTTTTAGTTCATTTCAGGTTAAACTCAGTGCTACTCCCTCAGAGATGCCCCCTTGGAGTGGAGAAGCTGTGAAATGCAGGCGGAAGGCTTCTGTCCTCTGTCCAGGCTGGGCCAGGAAGCTGGACTATGTGAAGAAGACCATGGCCATCAGAATTGGAGAAAGCGTAATCACAGGATTTTCTTTCCCTTTTACGAACCAAGTCCTTTAAGCATAGAAAACCCTGCTTAAGCTGCTCTTCCTCCTGGCCTCTCCCCACTTATTTTTTTCCTGCTCTTGATCTCACAACAACTATTTTCTGTTGATGCTGAAAAAGTTTTACGTACATTTTCCTGTTCCCTTTCGTCCAGGATAACTGATTGTGTGTGTATGTCACACTTGTTTGTAAGAAGCCTCCTTAGATACATAAGTGACGTTGTACTTTCATACACGTTGTACTTTCATACATTAGATATGTAGAGAAGATACACACCTTAGCCTTTCAAGAATGCTGTTTTCTGTTATCTCTGTTCATGACCCCTGCTTGCAAAGATTCAGTTCCAGTGGATTAGTGGCCATCTGTGTAGTAGGGAAACGTGAGATTAAGCTTAACCTACTGCTGAGGGGCTCCACGAGCACAGCAGTGTGGTGGTTTGTTAGAAGTGTATGGATTGTTCTAGAAGCTTCTTGGCTGGCCACTTCCTTCATTCTCTTGGATTATTGTCCTCCTAAAGCCCTTCTCTCTTGCTGAGGACTTCTCAGGTGAAATCCAGACTCCTTCAGCGACAACTCCAGCCTGTTTTCAAGGTGGCCTCACTTGCTGGCCAGCTGTATTTCCGCTCCTCCCCGACAGAGGCCTCCAGCCACACTTCTTCCCTCTGCTTCTCCTACCCCACCCTACTTTGAATCACCCCACCCTTTCTTCACACAGCCTGACCCCTTACTTTCCTAAGACACAGCTCAGGACTCCTTGATAGGAGGCTTTTTCTGATGGACGTTCTCTTATAAAGGTCTCTCTACCCAGAAAGCCATTGGTGTGAGCTTTGCTACGTCACACTGTCTCATCCAGTGAGGAATGCTATAGTTATTTCTCATGTTTCAGACAATGCCAGACTCATGGGTGGTCCACTGCCAGACTAGGAGGCTGTGGGAGACCTGGCTCAAGTTGAGGGTCTGCCATTGACTTCCCCTGTGACCCTGAGCCAGATACTTTGAATTTACCTGTGGAACAAAATGAAGGGATTTTAGAGTTCTTCGAACTCTTAAAGTGTTGTCAACATTTGTCCAGAAAGCCTAGCCTGTCACTTATGATACAGTCACTGTTAATGGGAAGTGATTCTTTTAAAGCAAAGAGAAGATACAGGTCTTTGTGCTTCTGTGGTAGTCCATGTGTACACAAACATCACATTTTTTCATCTCTAATATCATGGAATATTTTTGCATACATAATCTAATTTTTTAAATTCTAGAGTAAAATTTGTTTCTGCTATAGTTTTTGTAGATTAAAAAAGGAATGAGCTTTTCCTCCAGGGAACGCAAGGTGGATTTTTTTTTTTTTTCTTTTGAGAGCTTCCAAAGACTAATATTTGCTGCATTTGTTTTTTTCTGGAAGGAGACATCAGGATATGGCATCCGTGAGGTAAGAAATAACTTTGTGTCCTCTAGCCACTGCTGTGCTGCGTCAGTACTTAATTTTGTTCTTCGGTGATGTGATTTTTCTCTCTTTGTCCTTTCTTTCTCTTCTCTGTAGTCAGAAAATGGGTAAGAAGAGTCGAGTAAAAACGCAGAAATCAGGCACTGGTGCTACCGCAGCTGTGTCCCCGAAGGAGATCCTGAACCTCACCAGCGAGCTGTTACAGAGTAAGTTGGTGTGTTGGCGCGCTCTGCCTCTATGCAGCGTGTGTGCATCTCCAC
>NW_004443981.1:12669486-12676159 GCF_000243295.1 Trichechus manatus latirostris
CTGGTGTGAAGTATGGAGTCTGTACTCCTCAGCTCTTGCCTCATTTTCTTTGCCCCTTATGTTTAGATTATTTGACTGGCTAAACCCCAATTGCAAAATTCAGCTGTCTTGCCCTGGCAGAAAGCAGGCAGCAGCAGCCACCACGTGTGGCTGTAGGGGCCGCAGAGCACTGACCACAGGAAGAGTAGGACATAGTTACCTTTATCAGCGTCTCCCCCACTGGCTGGTAAGCAGCTTGAGGGCAGGCTTTGAGCTTCTTCGCCATTGTAGTCCAGGGCCAGGAAGTATTTGTTGATAGAGAAGGAGGTAAGACTGGTTGTCCTTAATAGTTAAAGAGTCAGCACATCACTAGTTACTGTTAATTATTGACCACCTATCCTCTTGTCCTTGGTGAGCAAAGTGTTCAGCAGGAGCACGGGGAGGGGCCTCTCTCTAAACTGATAGAATTGTTTAAAAGAAAAAGCACTGCTGACAGGTGGGTGCCCAGCAGGTGCCTTCCCAAGCCCCGGCCCGCTCTGGCCCTCCAGTAGAATCTTTTTTAGCAGAGACAGAGCCCTCTCTCTCTGTAACTCCCCCAGAGTGCTTAATATAGTGTCTTACACATGCATGTGAAATGCTTGTTGACTGATGGTCCTTGCGTCCAATTTCTCTGGTTTCCTCAGAGAGCCGTTGTTAGGGGGCTTAATTAGAAAGAAATGTTGACTTTTAACATGGCCTTCTCTCTTACCAGCTGGAGGAGTTTTCAGGGAAACGTTTGCATTTTAGCTTAGCTTTTTAGACGTTCCTGTTCACAGGTGTATTCCGAGGAACGTTTATCAGAGCAACAAGGATAAGGGTGAGGTTAGGCTCTCACACTCAGGTCCTGGGGTCACAGTTTAGTAAGCGGCACTTGAATGGTTTCTGAGGGTTTGTTCCGTGGTTTGAAAAGTATTACACCTGACTTATGCTTCTCACGTTTATTACATGGCTGTAGCATCTGTCCTTTAAAAATCTACCAACAGCAACAGCAAAACCCAAATCCTTTTCCTTCTGAAGACTAACAGGTTAAGTTGAAAGAAAGCAACGCCTCGGTACCATGGTTTTTATGTTACAGAATGCAGCAGTCCTGCCCCTGGCCCAGGAAAAGAATGGGAAGAGTATGTGCAGATCCGGTCTCTAGTTGAGAAAATACGAAAAAAGCAAAAAGGTACGTTTTCTAGTATCATCATAGTTTCATAACAGGTGGAAACTTAGTGTAAGTCAGGAAGGTTTTGAGAGTAGTCGCTGTCTCAACAGCCTTCGTGCCTGTCCGTAGCAGCTGCTGCAGGGGGGCGCTAGACTGGGAGAGAGATTGTCCTGGACAAACTGTCAGGGTGTCTTCCATGTCGGAGATGCTGGCATCAGCTTTGGAAGAGGTAGAAACGTTGAGCTTTAGGAAAAAAAAGTTTTGGTTTGGGGCTAAAATGATGTAGCTTTAATTTATTTACTTTTATTGTATGAAATATATATTTAAGTCTGCTTTTTCATACTGTACGTCCTTTAAAGTTTGAGGCTAGTATGTAATGGTGTGTGTGATCCTCACACAAATACATACTGATTGGTTAATGCATTATACAATGTTTATGATTCACTCAAACATACGTTGACTACATAAGAGCCATAGTTAAATTTCTGAAGCACTGTTTTTACAGGGTGCTCCCTGGGTGGTGCAAATGGTTTGTGCTTGACTACTAACCTAAAGGTTGGTGGTTTGAACCCACCCAGCAGTGCTGTGGAAGAAAGGCCTGGCAGTCTGTTCCATGAAGATTACACCAAGAAAACTCCATGGAATCCTCATGAGTCGGAATTGACTCAACAGCAACAGCAATGGGTTTGGTTTTTTTTTTTTCCACTCAGTATGGATCTTAATGATTCTTAGCCAGGCTGGCAGTGGGGCTCACTGACGCTCAGTGTCAGTAAAAAGCTTCTTCACTGTACCTATTGTTTTTGCTCTGTAAAGCACAGAAATAAAGGTTGGTGTGCAGGGCCACACTGGAGGTAGAAGGAGAAAGCAGGAGGAGCAGGCGTTTGAAAGGATCTGGCAGTCCGCCTTAGACTTCCTTTTTTAGTATCAGAAAAGGCAGTCAGAGGAGAGTTTGTTTTTCATTTGCTAACTTTTTAAAGCTCTACCATGCACGTCTTTGAACACGCAGTCTTTCGGTTAGATGGCCTCAGACCCCAAAACGGTCAACAGCTGGTTCCCTTATAATGTTTTTATTTGCAGTAAATGCTAGCGGGCCTGGAAGGGGTACGCTGCGCTAATTCTATCTCATGAGATAGGTAGCCGAAACATTTTTGTGTGTCCTCAGTTTCTGTTCTGAGTAGATACCACTTACTAAACTGCCACCAAAGGTAGAGCGTTCGTTGGTTCTCAGTGAGTGAAGAGTGACTCGTGTCCTAGAGTATCTCTAACTCAGTCATTTTCTTCAGTCAGCAGGTTTCTTTCACGGTCTGGTGTGGCACAGCACTGTGCCAGGCTGTTACAGCTCCTCACCTGTGGTGCTGCGAGGGCCGCAGGCACAGGGGCCGGATCCCACGCCCAGCTCCTCGGTTAACAAAGTTCCTCTTCCAATCCTTGCACCCACCAAAAAATCACGGCTTTTCCTACATGGGACTTTTAATCTTTATAAATATTTCCGAATGTTTTTCTTCCCTTTTTCTCCCCCTCCACCACTCATCTGTCAGTTTGTCATGCTGTGGTAACTTGCATGTTGCTCTCATGCTGGAAGATGTCACTGGTATTTCAAATACCAGCAGGGCCACCTGTGGTGGACAGGTTTCACCAGTGCCCTCAGACTCAGACAGACTGGGAAGAAGGACCTGGTGATTTACTTCTGAAAAAACGGGCCAGTGAAAGTCTTATGGATAACTGTGGAACATTGTCTAGTGTACTGCCAAAAGACGAGCCTCCAGGGCTGGAAGACACTCAGAATTCAACTAGGGAAGAGCTGTCTCCTCGAAGTAGAGTCGACCTTAATGATGTGGATGGAATCAAGCTTTCTGGGACTTCGTTTACTGATGTGGCACGACTCAAAATGAGAAGAAACAGCTGCAAACATCCATTAATAATCAGAACGTGGAATGTACGAAGTATGAATCAAGGAAATTTGGAAGTTGTAAAAATGAAATGGAACACTTCAAGATCAATATCCTGGGCGTTAGTGAGCTGAAGTGAACCGGTATTGGCCACTTGGAATCAGACATTCATATGGTCAAAGTACGACCTTGAGTATATCCCACCTGAATTTAGAGACCATCTAAAGAATAGATTTGACACATTGAACACTAATGACCGAAGACCAGGAGAGTTGTGAAATGACATCAAGGATATCATACATGAAGAAAGCAAGAGATCATTAAAAAGACAAGAAAGAAAGAAAAGACCAAAATGGATGTCAGAAGAGACTCTGAAACTTGCTCTTGAATGTCGTATAACTAAAGCGAAAGGAAGCAATGATGAAGCAAAACAGCTGAACAGAAGATTTCAGAGGGCAGCTCGAGAAGACAAAGTATTATAACGAAATGTGCAAAGACTTGTAGATAGAAAATCAAAAGGGAGGAACATGCTCAGCATTTCTCAAGCTGAAAGAACTGAAGAAAAAATTCAGACCTCAAATTGCAATATTGAAGGATTCTATGGGGAAAATATTAAACGACACAGGAAGCATTGAAAGAAGATGGAAGGAATACACAGAGTCAGCATTTAACCATTTCAGGAGGTAGCATATGCTCAAGAATCAACGGTACTGAAGGAAGAAGTCCAAGCTGCACTGAAGGCATTGGCAAAAACCAGGGCTCCAGGAATTGACAGAGTAATAATTGAGATATTTCACCAGATGGGTGCAACACTGGAAGTGCTCACTCGTCTATGCCAAGAAATTTGGAAGACAGCTACCTGGCAACCAACTGGAAGAGATCCATATTTGTACCCATTCCAAAGAAAGGAGATCCAACAGGATGTGGAAATTAACAAACAATATCATTAATATCACACAAAAGTAAAATTTTGCTGAAGATCGTTCAAAAGCAGCTAAAACTGTACACTGATAGGGAACTGCCAGAAATTCAAGCCAGGTTCAGAAGAGGACGTAGAACAAGGGATATCATTGCTGGTGTCAGATAGATCCTGGCTGAAAGCAGAGAATAGCAGAAAGATGTTTACTTGTGTTTAATTTTGACTATGCAAAGGCATTGGACTGTGTATCATAGCAAATTATGAATAATGCTGTGAAGAATGGGAATTCCAGAATACTTAATTGTGTTCGTGAGGAATCTGTACTTAGACCAAGAGGCAGTTGTCTGAACAGATCAAAGGGATACTGCGTGGTTTAAAGTCAGGAAAGGTGTGCGTCAGGGCTGAATCCATTCACCATGCTTATTCAGTCTGTATGCTGAGCATATAAGCTGAGAAGCTGAACTATATCAAGAAGAACAGGGCATTAGTATTGGAGGAAGACTCATTAACATCCTGCAATATGCAGATGACACAACCTTGCTTGCTGAAAGTGAAGAGGATTTGAAGCACTTATTGATGAAGATCAAAGATCACAGCCTTCAGTATGGATTACACCTCATCATAAAGAAAACAAAAATCGTCACAACTGGACCAATAAGCAACATCATGATAAATGGAGAAAAGACTGGTTGTCAAGAATTTCATTTTGCTTGGATCCACAATTAATGCCCATGGAAGCAGCAGTCAGGAAATGAGAAAACGCATTCCACTGGGCAAATCTGCTGCAAGAGATCTCTTTAAAGTGTTCAAAAGCAAAGATGTCACTTTGAGGACTAAGGTGCACCTGACCCAAGCCATGGTGTTTTCGTTTGCCTCATACGCATGCAAAAGCTGGACAACAAGTAAGGAAGACCAAAGAAGAGTTGATGCCTTTGAATTAATGGTGTTGGCAAAGAATACTGAATATACCATAGATTGCCAGAAGAATGAACAGATCTGTCTTGGAAGAAGTACAGCTAGAATGCTCATTAGAAGCACGGATGGCAAGAGTTTGTCTTACATACTTTGGACATGTTATCAGGAGGGACCAGGACATCATGCTTGGTAAGTAGAGGGTCTGTGAAAAAGAGGAATACCCTCAGCAAGATGGACTGACACAGAGGCTGCAATAGTGGGCTCAAACATAGCAACGATTGTGAGGATGGCATAGGACCGAGCATTGGTTTGTTCTGTTGTACATAGGGTCGCTATGAGTCAGAACTGACTCGATGGCATCTGACAACAATAAGTTAAAATTGAAGCTCAAGAAAATTAAAAGAAGCTCACGAGAGCTAAAGTATGACTTTGAGTATATCCCATCTGAATTTAGAGACCATCTTAAGAGTAGATTTGGCACATTGAACACAAATGACCGAATACCAGACGAGGCAGGATGACGTCAAGGACATCATACATGAAGAAAGCAAGAGGTCATTAAAAAGACAAGAAAGAAAGAAAAGTCCAAAATGGATGTTAGAAGAGACTCTGAAACTTGCTCTTGAACGTCGAGTAGCTAAAGCAAATGGAAGAAATGATGAAGTAAAAGGACTGAACGGAAGATTTCGAAGGGTGATTGGAGAAGACAGAGTAAAGTATTATAATGATATGTGTAACAGCCTGGAGTTAGAAAACCAAAAGGGAGGAACGTGCTTGACAATTCTCAAGCTGAGGGAACTGAAGAAAAAATTCAAGCCTCGAGTTGCAATATTGAAGGATTCTATGGGCAAAATATTGAACGACACAGGAAGCATCAAGAGAAGATGGATGGAATACACAGAGCCAGTGTACCAAAAAGAATTGGTTGATGTTCATCCATTTCAGAAGGTAGCACATGCTGCTGAAGGAAGAAGTCCAAGCTGCACTGAAGGCATTGGCGAAAAACAAGATTCCAGGAATTGAGGGAATACCAATTAAGATGTTTCAGCAAACAGATGCAGTGCTGGAAGTGCTCACTCAGCTATGCCAAGAAATTTGGAAGACAGCTACCTGGCCAACCAACTGGAAGAGATCCATATTTATGCCTATTCTCAAGAAAGGTGATCCAACTGAACGTGGAAATTGTTGAACAATATCATTAATATCACGTGCAAGTAAAATTATGCTGAAGATAACTCAAAAAATGTTGTAGCAGTACATCGACAGGGAACTGCCAGAAATTCAAACTGGATTCAGAAGAGGAGGTGGAATCAGGGATGTCAGTTGCTGATGTAAGATGGATCCTGGCTGAAAGCAAAAAATACCAGAAGGATGTTTACCTGTGTTTTATTGACTTTACAGAGGCATTCAACTGTGTGGATCATAACAAATTATGGATAACATTGCGAAGAACGGGAATCCAGAACACTTCATTGTGCTCGTGAGGAACCTGTACATAGACCAAGAGACAGTTGTTCAGACAGAACAAGGGGATGCTGCGTGGTTTAAAATCAGGAACGGTGTGTGTCAGCGTTGTGTGCTTTCACCAGACTTATTCAGTCTCTGTGCTGAGCAGGTAATCGGAGAAGCTGGACTCTGTGAAGAAGAATGCGCATCAGGATTGGAGCAAGACTTATTAACAACTTGTAATATGTAGATGACACAACCTTGCTTGCTAAAAGTGAAGAGGACTTGAAGCACTTACTGATGAAGATCAAAGACTACAGCCTTCAGTGTGGATTACAC
>NW_004443981.1:12676259-12714877 GCF_000243295.1 Trichechus manatus latirostris
CCTTCAGTGTGGATTACACCTCAACATAAAGAAAACAAAAATCCTCACAGCTGGACCAATAAGCAACATCATGATAAATGGAGAAAATAGTGAAGTTGTCAGGGATTTCATTTTGTTTGAATCCACAGTCAACTCGCTTCTAAGCCAGCAGTCAGGAAATCAACATATTGCATTGGGCAGATTTGCTGCAAAAGACTAAAGTGTTTAAAAGCAAAGATGTCACTTTCAGATCTAAGGTGCACTTGACCCAAGCCGTGATGTTTTCAATTGCCTCATACGCATTTGGAAGCTGGATAATGAATAGGGAAGACTGAAGAAGAATCGATGCCTCTGAATTATGGTGTTGGTGAAGAATATTGACTGTACCATGGACTGCCAGAAGAGTGAACAAATCTGTCTTGGAAAAAGTACAGCTAGAATGCTCCTTAGAAGCTAAGATGGTGAGACTTAGTCTCATGTACTTTGGATGTGTCATCAGGAGAGACCACTCCCTGGAGAAGGACATCATACTTGGTAAAGTAGAGGGGCAGCGAAAGAGAGGAAGACCCTCAATGAGATAGACTGACATGGTGGCTGCAACAGTGGCCTCAGACATAGCAATGATTGTGAGGATGCTGCAGGACCGGGCAGTGTTTCATTCTGTTGTACACAGGGTCACTAGAAGTCAGAACCAGCTCGACGGCACGTAACAACATCTTTCCCACCTTCTGGCTTGCCCCATTTTCCCTCCCTCTGTCCTTCATTTTGTTTTTGTGTTTGCTTTTAAGGAGTAAGACTATAGATACACTTCTATCCCATTTCTTTCCCTCCCTCATTGAGAGTGCTTGTCTTTTCTCTGAATGTTTTTCTGCTTAATGCATTACCCCGTAAAAACATATGGTAGTAGTGGGTATTTTTAAAATTTACGTCAGCAGTATCATATGCATAATGTTTTCAAAAACACGATCCATTTTGTCTTTTCTTCATGTTGGTACAGATAGATGGGATTCATTTCATTTGCTCTACAGAATTCTGTCGTTTGGCTCCATTGTTGTTTTCTCATGCCCCCTCTCTTGGACATACTTGGATTAGTGTGATGCTCCTAGAATCAGCGAGATTGTGCATGTTCTTACACACATCTTGTGCACATTTGTGAGGTTGTGATTTTTGTTTTAATGGAATTTTGTTAAAGCAAATGTGAATATGAGAGATTGCACTTGGACTTCCAGGGGGAAGAATCCTTAGTAGTGGTAATAAAACATCTTAATGAAGGCTTTCCCCCTTCTCGCATACCGTGACCTCATAGTACCTGATACTCAGTGTTCATATTACCTAATATTCCCTATGTATTTCTCTTTACCTGGCAGGGATTTTAGGATTTAACCTGCCTCTTCTGTCACTAGTTAAGACGTGTACTGTGACTCTCTGGTGATTCACTTGGACTGTTCAAGATTGCAGTGTTACGACTATTGTCCATGTTAAGTAGGGTCTGTTTTTATTTTCCGAGATCAGTACGTGTGGTCTGTGTCCTAAAAGTAGCTCTTGTTTTTTGAAACATGGATTGATATAGGTCTGTCTGTTACTTTTGATGGAAAAAGAGAAGATTACTTTCCTGATCTAATGAAATGGGCCTCTGAAAATGGAGCATCCGTGGAGGGTTTTGAAGTGGTTAACTTCAAAGAAGAAGGCTTTGGTTTGAGAGCAACGAGAGATATCAAGGTGAGTTATAAGGTGTTGACATGAGTGGTCTGAGTGTGTCCTGAGTGTGGGGTGGCCTGGAGCGCCTGGGCAAGGAGATAGAGGACTCGGGTTTGCTGCTGAGCCCCGCAAACAGCCTCCTGGGGCCAGCCTTGCATCTGTTCTGGGCAGCCCCTCCAGCTCGTCCTCCTCAGGAGCCACGTGGTAGCCCGTGATTTGGGGCAAGTTGACTCGCGTTTGTGAGTCTGTTAGGAGGCAGAGCCTGCCTCACAGGGTTTGAGATTTAAATGAAGAGCAGGATGTGGATTCAAGGTAGTTTGGAGGGAGAGCACATGGAACCTTGTGATGGGGTGGATGGGAGGGTGGGGGGCTGTGTCAGGGATGCTCCCCAGTTTCCTGGAATGGATACTTGAGTGGTTAGAGGTACCCCTGACTGAAGCGGCAACACCAGCAGAGAATAGAGAGGGAAGAAAAGAAACACACACCTGAGTGAGGGTGCCCCTTCTCCACTCGCGGCGCTCCCTGACGTCCCCAGCCCCTCCACCCCTCGCTCACCCTCTCCTGGTAGGTGTGTCGTTGCTTGATCTGTCTGGTGAGTCTGGGGAAGGGAGCTGGTTGCTCAGATGTGTTCGTTTCTGCCGCGCTCCCCTAGCCTGCAGGTCCCACGAGACAGACCCTCCCACGGGGAGGCGCTGGGGCTCCAGCTCTGCCTGTAGCTGGGTAGGGAAGTCTGTCTCATTCTGGGGTTCAGTAGGTGATACTTTTGGTGACCATCTGCTGTATTCTCGTGTCTGTCTCGGTTCAGAATTTGAGTGGAAGAAATGGGTGTTATTTATTTGGACCGCTTAAATCTTCAGTGACATTTTTGGTCAAGTTGTGATTAGTCGTTGATACGCTGATAAATCGCTAGATGCCTATTAAATAATCTACTGTGTTTGTTATTACCCCAGACTTCCAAAAAAAGGGGGATCTTTCCTTCATGATGCTTGTCATCTAGTTAGGGACAAGGCACATACAGGTAATTCAGATCGTGGGCACGAGTAAAAGGCAAGCGTAAACAAGATGTCACCTGTTCTCGGCTTGTATCAGGTGAGAAACAGACAGAGACGCAGCACTCGTGTGAGGGCTGTCCCAAATGGCTTAGCTCTTGTCTGTCTTTACTACGTGCACCTTTTAAGCAGCATACGTCCTCAGGTGGAAGAACAGACTGGAAAGAAGCAGCTCCTTTTGCCAAGAAATAAGATGATGCTTTGGCCAAAATAAATAAACCTTATGCTTTTTTGCCAGTGACCATTGTGCTTTAAAGAAAGCACAGATGGGGTGAGCGCTCCCTAGCTTCAGAAACTCAGGTGTGGGAGCCATTCATGTAGATTTAGGTTTTTTGTTGGGGGCAGAATTTTTTTTTTTTTTTTGTTTCTAGATAGAACTTAAAAATTTAAGTACAGAGAAGATACTTTTGTGTTCACTGCCCTAAATTATTTTATTTGCTTCAAATTAAAGTTGAAAGTCCCTCTTCTGATGATTTGCTTTCTCAGTTTAGTTAGTTTTTCTACTGGAAATATGATTTTAAAATATGCTTCTGCTCGTTTAACCAATTATTGAATTGAATGCTTTTGTTTTCAAATCCATTGGATACTTAGAAATGAAATGCTGATGTGTAAGGTTAACTTGTGTTTGCTGTCTGATTGGATTTCTGACCATAGAAATTTTAACATCTTTTGATGATACTACTATTTTCTTATTTTTTTCCCTAGGCAGAAGAATTATTTTTATGGGTTCCAAGAAAATTACTTATGACTGTTGAATCTGCTAAAAATTCAGTGTTGGGTGAGAATAATTTCTGACTGTTCGTTCAAGGCAAAGTACAAGTGGCAGAAACATAAAAGATTTCATTTGGTGGAGCTAAGGATCAGATTTGGGTGTTCTCAACTGGTGAAATAGTCCCCCAAATCCACATTAAATGTCTTTCATGAGAGATTGTTAGTAATCTGACATAGTAGGAGAGGGCCAAAAGAAAGATGCGTATTATTTTAAATATTACAAGTCATTTCAGTTATTTCTATGACATTAATAGATGTTTTGAATGAATACTTTTTAAAGAAGTTTGTGGAACTTACGTTGTTAACTTCTGGGTTAATTCAGGGCCCTTATATTCTCAAGACCGAATTCTTCAAGCCATGGGAAATATCACACTGGCCTTTCATCTGCTGTGTGAGAGAGCCAACCCTAACTCTTTCTGGCAGCCCTACATTCAGACCCTGCCCAGTGAATACGATACCCCTCTCTACTTTGACGAAGATGAAGTTCGCTATCTTCAGTCGACTCAAGCTATTCATGACGTCTTCAGCCAGTATAAAAACACAGCTCGACAGTATGCCTATTTCTATAAGGTGATCCAGGTAAGCTGCTGGGTTCTGTTCTGATACGTGTTGAACAGGGCGGGGAAGAAAAGGAAACTGGTTGCAGTAAATGTTCCGCTTGACATCTTATTTAAGGATGCGTAAATATTTTTATTTTTTAATTAAAAGACATTCAAGTATAGTCTGTTTTTTCCATGTTTTTGGCTATACCAGTGAAATATTGTTTTGAATACAATATCTGACTTCATCAGGGACCAGTGTAACATAAGCAGCAATGAGTCCTGAGTTATTAAAGAGTCACTAGGTTTTACTGAAAACCTATAAAGTGTATCTAATGTACAAAGATGCACTAAATTTTCCAAGAAAATGAAAGTCTATTTGTGGGTTCTTCACACACACACACACACACACACACACACACACACACACACACACACACACGTATTAAAATACTGACATTTGATTTATTAAATTATGACTCTGGTTTCTTTTTTTCTCAACATGTACAGTACATTACATTAATTTTAGTTAGTTTTAAGTAAAAGGGTCAATATGAAAGTTTCTGTAAGGTGTGAACACTTGAACTAGGCCTGGCTGCTCCTTTCATCTGCCAGTATTTTTCATTTCCAGGTGGACAGCAGATACCAGGTTCAGGGCCCGTGTCACATTTCCCCCAGAGGCTGAGAGGGGCAGTTTCTTTGCACCTGATCCTCCCCTGTCTCAGCCACTCGGGAGTCAGCTCCTGGGCTACCACAAGTGGGAAAGTGAGCTACAGCACTCCTTCTCCTCTTCTGTGGGCAATTTGACAAATTCGCCTTGATTTGGTTGTGCGTTAGATGGTCTGGCCCTAGTGGGTTTTATTTGAAGGAAGTAGTAATCCCATTTTATGTCCACAGGTAATATTGCTTTCTGTCCATAATTTAACTTTACAGCATGTTACTGCACAAGAATATTGCATTCAGAGTTATATCCTAGCCCTCAAAATGCTTCACACAAACCCCAAATGATACAACCTCTGTTGTCCTCAAGTATAAATCACTTTGTTTTTCTAAACCCTAAACTTTAGGAAGTCATTGGGAGTTATCATGCAGTATATCCGCAGCTTTTATTTCAAGTAGGTGTGATTTAAAAATATCGACGGAGCCATATCAAACTTGGATTCTTCAGTCAGTGTACACCTGCAGTCCTAAGTCGGGTGTGGCTCCAGTGACCTGGAGGGGTTTTGCTTTTACTCTTAGTTCTCAACTGTGCGTTTGTAATGCCTAAAACTAAAGCTGCCTTTCGTAGGTGGAGTCTCTGTCACTTTCTCTCACTAGACAACAGACTGGAAGCCAGCTCTCTTCAGTAACGTGTTTCTCAAGTCCCCGCAGCCCTTCGTTGGCACACGCGGAAGTCTCCCCTGAGAGGACTCGGTTCTGCTGTTGGGTTGGGGGTGCTAGAATGACGGCAGGTCCTGTGTAACTGGCCTGTTGTAAAAAGAGCGTGGCGGCAGCATCTGACCTCCTCTGACTTTGTGAGGTGGGAGGAGAATCAAGATCAACAGCAGCAGCCCAAGGCTGATTCCTGTGAGATGGAGGTCAGACATGCCTCCTCTCCACCATCTTTACCAATTCTGACACCAGCTGTCCCCCCCTCAACACTCTCTACTTCTCTTCTGTGTTCGATAGTTCATTGCAATGGCCACACAGAACTCACAGACAATACTCATGATTATGGAGTTTATTAGGGAAGTAACAGGTTACAGTTCAGGATCAGGAACACTCAGGATACATTTGGATCAGGACAGCCTGTTCTCAGCCATGCCTGCAGGCACACCTCTCTCTGGCCTCTCGGCCTCTTCCCTGCTTGGGCAAGTGTTACAGAGCTCTGTTTGCTCCGCCGCCACGTGTCCAGAGGCACCCCACACCTGCAGGAAGCCTCCTGCCCAAGGCGCTCAGCTCTCTTGCTCCGTGGGTCGGCACACCCACCGTAACTGCCTTGCTCTGTGGGCCAGGAAGCTCACCACGCTGTCTCCTACAGGTCTCCTGGTTCAGCAGCCTCTGCTGCTGCTGCTTCTCACCATTTCTTGCTGTCTCTGGTGTTACATCTCTCTCTCTGTGTCTCCTGGGCCTAGGAGGTCTCCGTGCAGGGATTCCGGGCCCAATGGACACACTCCATTCCTAGTTCTTCTTTCTTGGTGGTAGTAGGTGCCCCCTGCTCTGGGATTGACTGCTCTTTGAAGCCTAGCAGGATGGTAAAACTGACCAGTCCCCTCGTTAGGGTGCCATACATGTTATTTGCATGGTCCCACCCCCACAAGAGTGCCATGCACCTTATTATTTACATTATTAGCAAGCTATCCAATCTCCTGGGTGGGCCACAAGAATCTCATTTCATAGTCATTTGGTGGGAGTTGGAAAGACTATGGCTAGAGGGGCCATGTTAAGTCATCCACTGCACCGCACCTGTGGTCTTTGCTGTTGCGTTGCACTCACTGGCCGGCTTGCCTCGGTGTTAACTAAGCAGTGCAGTGTTGCCTTAGAATTGCCTGTGAGTCACAAAAGCCCTCTCTTCATGTAAATGGAACCGTTTCATGTCACTCTGTTTAAGAGCAGGTCTGTTACAACCCCCTGAAGCAACCTCGCTTGGACACTGCTCAGGTGGCTGCATTTTACCACATTCTGTGTAGTAAATAGTACTGTTGTGAATATCTCAGGAACTAGAGAACATTCCAAAAGTACACTCTTAATTCAGAAGTTTTCCCAAGAGCAATAAAATTCTCCCATGAGTAAGAACAATTTGTATAACTTAATAAATACAAGTATCCTTTAAAAAATAATAACCAGATTCTTAAAGCCTTAATGGATCTAGCTTTTTAAAGCAAATATTCCTTTCTATTGAAAATTTTAATCAATAAATGGGAAAACAAGGTATGTACAAATGTGAAATTAACAGGTAATCAAATGTTAACTCTTCTTGTGCAGTTAAACCGATGTGAGTATTTGAAAATAATTGTCCTGGTTTAAAGAGGAAATCCGGCTGAGTATTTTTCTTACTGTCAAAAGCATCAGACTAGCAAGAACACAGTGTGCCTGTGTCCACATCAGTATTTTATTTCATTGGCGGTTCTCACTGGGGTCGTTTTGCCCCTGAGAGGCATTTGGCAGTGTCTGGGACGTTTTTGTTGTTACAACCGGAGTGGGGCAGAGTGCAGGCTTTAGCCAGGCCAGGGATGCTGCTAACCAGCCTACAATGCATACAGCAGCCCCCACAACAAACACTTCTCTGCCCCAAATGTCGTACTGCTGAGATTGAGCAACCCCGCTGTGTGTTTATATTACAGAACACAGTACCTCAGATACCCTACCTGTAAAAACCGTTGTCGTTGAGTGGATCCCAACTCTCAGTGACCCTATAGGACAGAGTAGAACTGCTCCGTAGGGTTTCCAAGGAGTGGCTGGTGGATTCAAACTGCCGACCTTTTGGTTAGCAACCGAGCCCTAAACCACTGTGCCACCAGGGCTCATTATCCCTTCTAATAATTGGGTGAGGGGGCCCTGATCCTAGTTGAGAGTCAGTCTGCCTGCTGTATCAGGAAGTTGGCTTGTAGCTGAGCTCAGACCCCTCCCTGGCTGTTGTTGCTGCTGTAGCTAGGAAAAATGGATTTTAAAGCACTTTTTTGTTTACTGTCTTTTAACAAACATCCTTTAAAGTAAAAGAACAAACAAACTGGAAAAACCCTGCAAGTATAAGACCAGGTTTAGAGATGTTTGTCTTGTTAAGGACATAAATACAAGGGGAAAAACCCTGAGAAAATGTAAACATAAAGTTTGACTTACTCTTCAGAGTAGTGCAGATTTGGACTAAGGCATCAAGACCCTGGAGTTGAATTTTAAAGTGAAGTATGTCCTTGGGCTCTGCAAACGGTTAACACTCGACTATTAGCTGTAAGGTTGGTGGTGTGAACCCACACAGAGGTGCCTTGGAAGAAAGCCCTGGCGATCTGCTTCTGAAAGGTCACAGCTTTGAAAACTCTGGAGCAGTTCTCCTCTGCACACGGGGTTGCCATGAGTCTGAGTCAGCTCCATGGCAACCAGCAACAGCAGCACATGTGGTGGGTTGTGATCACTCCTGCAGGTTAGCTGGGGAGAGTTTAGTCAGGAAGGGGGTGTTTGAGTGATGGGAGGGAGAGAGCCAGGTTCCCTGAAGAGGGAGCCCAGACTGGTAGGGTGTAAGGAAGACTCCCAAGCAAGTGCCAGACAGTCTGTCCAAGGGGAGGTCGGATGGCCGGTGCACAGAACATGAGCTTTGTAGCGAGGCAGACCTGAGCGGAAATCTGGATTCCATCTCTCCCCTGCTCGTTAAATATAATGAGGAAGTAGTTGCTCTATAGCTGAGTCTGGTTTCTAATCTGTCAAATAAAAATATTACGACCACCGTTCCGTGCGGCTGTCATTGGCTTGTTCATGTGAAGTGCCTAGTTCCCCAGTGCAGAGCTGGACAACTGTGCCTCTGGTCCTTAGGAGGCCACTTTCCTCTGGGCAGCTCCAGGGAAGTCCCGGGCTGCCAGGCTTGAATCCCACGGTACTCACAGCTGCCTCTCTGGGCTTCCCTGGTCTGCACCACGCGACGGTCATCGTGCAGATGGGGGCGGGGTGGCGCCCGCGACTTGGCTTAGAAGTGTTTATGTTACTGTCATTTTGTGTTTCAGTCCTTGAGGCCTTATTTGGCAGTTTTGTTTTTTATTAAATTGCTTTTCCCCCTGTCCTTTTCATACCTTATATCAGTATTTCGTAACCTGTTCTCCTAAAAGGTGACCGAAGGATGGTGGAGAGTGTTCCTGCAGGACAAGGACATAGTCCAAAGTGACCGCCACAAGCTCACAATTACTTTGAAGTCTGAGGTTTTTGTTGTATTGTTGTTGGGTTTGGGTCACTTTTTTTTTATTTTTCCCCATACAAAAATTTATACGTACATTGTTATGTGACCCTAATTGCTCTCCCCATACTGTGACAGCACACTCCTCCTTTCCGCCCCTGATTTCCTGTGTCCATTCAACCAGCTCCTGACCCTCTCTGCCTTCCCATCTCGCCTCTGGACAGGAGCTGCCCATTTAGTCTCATGTATCTACTTGAGCTAAGAAGCACTCTCTTCACGAGTGTCATTTTATGTTCCATAGTCCAGTCTAATCTTCATCTGAAGAGCTGGCATCCGGAATGGTCTTAGTTCTGGGTTGACAGAGAGTCTGGTAGCCATGCTTTCTGGGGTCCCTCCAGTCTCAGTCAGACCATTAAATCTGGTCTTTTACTAGATTTTGAGTTCTGCACCCCACCTTTCTCCTGCTCCATCAGGGACTCTCTGTTGTGTTCCCCATCAGGGCAGTCATTGGTGGTAGCCGAGCACCATCTAGTTCTGGTCTCAGGCTCATGGAGTCTCTGGTTTTTGTGGCCCTTTCTGTCTCTGGGCTAATACTTTCCTTGTGTCTTTGGTGTTCTTCATTCTCCTTTACTCCAGGTGGTTGGGACCAATTGATGCATCTTAGATGGCCGCTTGCAAGCTTTTGAAACCCCAGATGCCACTCACCAAAGTAGGATGCAGAACATTTTCTTAATAAGCTTTGTTATGCCAGTTGACCTAGATGTCCCCTGAAAGCGTGGTCCCCAGATTTGGTCACTTTTTTAAATCTTAAAACCTTCTGTAAATGTTTATGCTTGCTGTAGTTTTAAAATCATGGGGTCAGTGACCTACTATCAAGTCAGACTGGCATTGCAGGAAAACAGCCCTGCTTTCCCTAGGACCCCCTGTGCGTGGCGAGCCCACCGCGTAGCCCCGCAGCGCCCCCGTTGCAGTGTGAGGCGCAGGCCTTCAGGTGTAGTGCGTGCTGTCGTCCTGACGCTGCTCCGTGATGCCTGGTCCTTGTCAAGGGGGACAATGTGACCATTGGTTAACATCAGCAAACATAAGCAGAAGGAGGGGTCATCACAAATTTGTCAAAGTGCGCATTGTGTGTCGCTGGCTTGATTCTGACTCACGGCGACCCCATGTGACAGGGTAGAGCTGCCTAACAGGGCTTTTGGGCTGTAATCTTTATACGAACAGATCGCTGGGTTTTTTCTACCATGGAGTGGCTGATGGTTTTGAACCTCTGACCTTCTGGTTAGCAGCCAAGTGCTTGAAAATTTAGTTTTTATAGAAGATGTCTTAACCAGTGATTGAAGTAAGTGCCTGTCAGAGAAGAGCTACCGGCAGCCTGGAATGAGGGGTACTGATGTTAGGACCGAGGAGGCATAGGCTGTGTGTAGGAATTCATGATAAAGACGAACAGATTTAAAGAAAAGTTATCTTTTTAAAAATTGTATTTTGAGTCTGATTTCCTAGTTTTGGAAGGTTCTCATCACTTCTAAAGTAGTAAGTCAGAGTAACTGTAAATGTTCCTGTGCTGCTGTGCTATTAACCTGCCATGTTTCTCCCCGCAGCCCCAAGTGTGTATCCTTCTCTTGCTGCTCCAGGGCTAGGTGTTGGGCTGCTGCTCCTCCTTTTCAGTAGGTCACTTCATCAGCGGGTTATCATGCAGGGAGAGTGCCGTCATAGCAGGTCCGTCACAGCAGGTCACAGCAGGTCACTGTTACTGTCAGCGTGGTGACCACCCTCAGGGTTTTTTGTGGTTTTGGCATTGCTGCTCTTAACCTTTTTCAGTGTCATGGAACCCTCTTTTCAGAGAAATGCATGTGTGTAGTAACTATATCAGGGGGCCCTGCTGGCGCAGTGGTTAAAGCACTCAGCTGCTAATCAAAAGGTTGGCGCTCTGCAGGAGAAAGATGTGACAGTCTGCTTCTGTAACAATTACAGCCTTGGAAACTCCATGGGGCAGTTCTGCGCTGTCCTATAGGGTCACTAAGCTGGAATCGACTCAGCGGAAAGGGATACTAACTATGTCATAAGCATTGGACTAACTCTATCATAAGCATCAGCATGGCATTTTGTGGGGAGGTCCGTATTGTAGAACCCCGTTTGCAGTTTTTACTTATGATTTCCCTTTTCAAATCATTTTCCTGGGTGCCTAGAGCACGCTAGGCGTCTGAACTGAAGCCAACTGTTGTGACCTGACCGCTGGCCTGAAGGGCTGCTGGGGCTCTCAGCCACGTCTCCCGGCGCGTCCTTGTGTGCCAGCAAGCACGATTTGATTCCGCGAGTCTGTGGAGGTGATCACAAGTCCTTGGGAGAGGGGCTCGGAAAAGTGGAATAGTCAGTTCCGCCTTACAGCCTGCTTCAGGTGTTAGGGCTTTCGTCCCAAGAGAAAGGAAGCACTGGTTACTAACTTCTGCGGATTATGAATTCCTTTAGCTAGGTTTCTCTGTACTGCTTTTTTTTTGGATGTTGATCTCTCTGTCTCTGTTGTTCTTTTTGCCTAAAAAGTGGTAAGATAATTTTCTGAGCCATTTCCTCCTACAGTATTTCCATAGTCAAAGGCCTCTTAAAGTGTGGGTGCTTGCTAATTCAGATTACTTTCTGCGTTTCACTTGCTTTGCAGAGTTTTTCGGAAACAGTGTCTGTATAGTAGGGGTTTGTGTTTCGTGATGTTTTAAGATTCCTTCCAGTTTTTACGTTGTACCCTTCAGAAGTTCAGCATGCATTGTGTCTACTTCTGGGTGTTCGGCTGATGCAGCCAGAAGCCTCAAACTCAAGGAATTCTGAGTGTACTTTGTGTTATGGTATAGCACCTGCTGGTGAAATGGGGGTACTGCAGCTTATTGATTGAGGGATGTCAACACCCAAGCTAAAGAAGCTAAATTTAGAAGGTGTGGCTCAGCCAAATGCTGGACAAGGCTTATTAAGACCCTAAGGGGGAGTCAAGTTTCTGTCATTTTGTGAGATGGGGCCAGGGAGGGAGAGATGATTGATGGTAGACGGTGGAACTTGGCATTTTAAACACAGAAATGTCCTTAGCAGATGAGGACCTACCAAAAAGTTCGACTTGGAGTTGAGACTTTTGCATGGAAAAAAAGACCAGTTTTATGATAAAAAAAAAATCAGTGAAAAAGTAGAATTTGGCTTAAACCCATCTTTGAAGTAGTCTAATTGTGTGAAAGCAAAACAAGTCTTATCAGATTTTACTTCACGCAGTTGAATGATGGTCCAAATATGTCTCCTTGATTCCTGTCAATGGAAAAGCACTTAATAGAGGCTGTGGAGGCACTGTGTGTTGAAGCTGGCCCAGGCACTTTGATGTGGGGTTGCCAGCTTGTCCCAAGGTTAAGAGTGATCACAGGGACATGCCATCAACACATGTCAACATCCTGTGTTATTGACATTGAATATGATGCTCTTTTAATTAAATGCACATGTACAGGGTTTAACAAAATAGAGGCAGAGTTATAAAATCAATGACTATAGTCACATTTTCCATTGGTCTTATAATTTCAGTGATTTGTCCTACCTTTCTTGGATTTCCTCCTTTGTGTTCATTACCCAGTTTGAGAGACGCATGGGAAGGTGTGTAGATGGAGAACTCACTTGTGCGCTAACTGCCGTGAGTTTTATTTCAAGGCAAACATCCATTGCAGCAAGCTTCCACTTTCCTGCCGCCTGCTTCAGGATGGAGGAAGGCAGTCTGAAGTCGGCCATCTTCCTTGAATAGGCAACTTCTCCTACCTGGCCAAGGCTGAAGTGAGAAGATATGAGCAGCCCACGTTCACAACTTCTTGTTGCCACAGCCTGTCTCCAAAAACAGGGCCCGCCAAGAGGCAGAGGGAGGTGTTGCTTTGGGTTCTTGGCATGCTGTGGCAGTTGTGGCTAAATACAAACAGTTGCTTCTTCTATTTCCTGCTGTTCTACTTGTCTCTGACGAAGCCACGCAAGAATGGCGCAAGATGTGAATTGCCAGAAGACGGAGTTAGTCTGTGTTTTCGTAAAGCTCTCATCTACATAAAGAAATCCGACATGTATGAGCTGCCAGGAACGTGCACCAGATTAGAGTAAAAACCTTGGGCATTAGCTTACTTTGAAGATCCTAACACAGTGAAACTCACGGAAAGAGTTACTTCAATACCTAAAGCCATTTGTAGATACACGTGTAGATACATTCTGCCACCAGGTGCCGCAGAGTTGACTCCAACTCATAGCGACCCCATGTGTGTCAGAGTAGAACTCTGCTTCATAGGGTTTTCAGTGAATGATTTTCAGAAGTAGATCACCAGGCCTTTCTTCCGAGGTACCTTTGAGTGGGCTCAAATCTCCTATGTTTCGGTTAGCAGCTGAGCACGTTAACTGTTTGCACCACCCGGGGGCCCGATAGATGCGTGTACTTGAGCACAACTGCAAGGGGAAATAGGCATGTGTATCTGTGTAACTATCTCCTCTGGGGCCATGGGTGTATACAGGTGGTTCCCAGGATAGGCTCAGGTGGTATCCAAGTTGTCACTCTGCGCCCATGTGCGGCTCTTCTCCTTACTTAGCTTCTCTCCCTCTGCTGGCTCCTTCTCCATCTAGAAACCTTCATAAAAGCCTCCATCCTAGTCAACCACGCCACCGACTGCTCCTGACCTTGGGTCTTGCCTTTGTTCCTAGTCTCTCTTCGTTTTTAACCCGTTGAATCCTCTTGACTGTTTCACTGAGTCAGCTGATCATTTACTGTTTCTGGATTGTGAGACGCTACACCTGGGGACAAGGACTGGTGTCTCGGGGGATAAACAAAGATTCTTCTTTGAGCTTTTTATTTTGAAATAATTTCAGACTTATAAAAAAGTTGCAAAAATAGTATACAGAGGGTTCCATATACACTTCATTCAGCTTCATCTAAAGTTAACATCTTGAACCACCACAGTCCAGGAAATTAACATTGATGTCATACTTTTGGAGCCCTGGTGGTGCAATAGTTAATAGCTCGGCTGCTAACCAAAAGGTCAGCAGTTCGAATCTACCAGCCGCTCCTTAGGAAGCCCTGTGGGGCAGTTCTACTGTGTCCTGTAGGATTGCTGTGAGTTGGAATTGACTCGACAGCAAGGAGTTTGGTTTTGGTTTTTATACTACTTTTAACTCACCTGCAGGCCCGGTTTGCGTTTCACCGTCTGTCCTCCTAACGCTCTTTTTCTGTTCCAGGACCCCACGTTGCGTTTAGCTGTCGTGTCCCTTTCTTCTCCTCCAACCTGGGGCGGTTCCTCAGTCTTCCCTTGTCTTTCACGACCCTGGCACTTCTGAAGAGCACTGGCCAGTCACTTTGTAGAGTGTCCCTCGGTTTGGACTTGCCTCACGTTTTCTCATCATTAGACTGAGACTGTGTGGTTTGGGCAGGAGCATCGCAGAGGTGACGTGGCCTCCTGAGTGAGTCCTGTCATGGGTACATGTTATTAGTATGTCTTATCACTGGTTTCCCCACTGAAAGTTACTGTTTTTTCTTTTGCGGTTAATGAGTATCTTGTGAGGAGATACTTTGAGACTCTGCAAATACCCTGTTTCTCGTCACACTCTCATCCACCAATTTTAGCATCCATCCATGCTTCTTATCTGCAACACTAATTACTATGTGTTTGCCAAATGGTGATTTTCTGTTTCTGTTATTCGTCCTGTAGGTGTAATTGGAATTTTACTCTAAGAAAGAGCTCCATTTATTTATTCATTCAGCTGTCTATGTCAGTGTGGACTCTTGGATATTTATCTTATTTAATGGTTTATAATACATTACTGTCATCAGTTATTTGATACAAAAATTGTTTAAAACGCTTCTTCATATAAAGATATCTGGATTCCTCCTCAAAATGACAACCATCTTGAGAGTATGTGTGCTCTGCAGTATTTTCCATAAATGTAGATGCATTGAGGTATTCAATAAAAATTTACCGAAATTAATTTGATTGATTGACAGCACAACTGATCACTTACAAAGTTCGCTTAGCCCACCAGCATGAAGTTGGAAGAGTAGCCATGGACACTGCTCCTAGATACTAGTCTCGTGACTTCATTCTCACTTAAATTTTTTCCTGGAGGCAAATGTGTCCCATATGTGACGTTTTTGTTCGCAGCCAACTTCTCAGTAATGTCACACCTACTGAGGGGTGTGAATAGGTACAGAGGTGGAGGGGAAGGAGCCAGGTCCCAGGTGTGGGGACCGGGAGAGAAGGCCAGTTTAATAGAAGAAGACGGAGAGTGATGAGGAGTGTTGTTGTTGTTGTAGGTGCTGTCGAGTCGGTTCCGACTCATAGTGACCGTACGTACTGCAGAATGGAACACTGCCCAGTCCTGCGCCATCCTCACAATAGTTGTTATGCTTGAGCCCATTGTTGCAGCCACAGTGTCATTCTATCTCGTTGAGGGTCTTCCTGTTTGTCGCCGACCCTCTACTTTACCAAGCATGATGTCCTTCCCAAGGACTGGTTCCTCCTGATAACATGTCCCTAGTATGTGAGATGTAGTCTCGCCATCCTTGCTTCTAAGGAGCTTTCTGGTTGTACTTCTCCCAAGACAGAGTTGTTCATTCTTTTGGCAGTCCATGTTATATTCAGTATTCTTTGCCAACACCACAATTCAAAGGCGTCAATTCTTCTTCTGTCTTCCTTATTCATTGTCCAGCTTTTGCATGCGTATGACGTGAATGAAAATACCATGGCTTGAGTCAGGTGCACCTTAGTCTTCAAGGTGACATCTTTGCTTTTCAACACTTTAAAGAGGTCTTTTGCAGATTGGCCCAATGCAGTGCGTCTTTTGGTTTCTTGACTGCTGCTTCCATGAATGTTGATTGTGGATCCACGTAAAATAAAATCCTTGACAACTTCAGTCTTTTCTCCATTTATCATGATGTTGCTTATTGGTCTAGTTGTGAGGATTTTTGTTTTTTCTTATGTTGAGGTATAATCCATACTGAAGGCTGTGGTCTTTGATCTTCATCAGTAAGTGCTTCAAGTCCTCTTCACTTTCAGCAAGCAAGGTTGTGTCATCTGCATAACGCAGGTTGTTAATGAGTCTTCTTCCAATCCTGATGCCCTGTTCTTCTTCAGATAGTCCAGCTTCTCGGATTATTTGCTCAGCCTACAGATTGAATAGGTATGGTGAAAGGATGCAACCCTGACACACACCGTTCCTGACTTTAAACCATGCAGTATCCCCTTGTTCTGTCCAAACATCTGCCTCTTGATCCATGTACAGGTTCCTCTGAGTACAATTAAGTGTTCTGGAATTCCCATGTTGTCAGGGATTTCATTTGTTCCATGACTGGGGCAGGTCGTAGCTGATGTTCTGTGTGGGGCCTTTCTCCTGTCTTGTAGACTTAGAGAGGGCTGGAGGACTTAGTGATATGTCTGTATGAGCTGGGAGGGTTGGCAGCCACATCCGTGCCCTTCTGTAGAAGGTTTCCTGTACAGATTCAGGTAACTGCAGCCTGCCCTGTTTGTTAGTTCCATTCCTGTTCTCCCTGGCCTGGCTGTTCCCCCAGCTGCCCACCTGTTCAACCACAGCCTTCCTCCCCTTTCTCATCTCTTTACCTTACTTGTGGTTCTTGCCCTCTTTAGAAAAACTTCTGACTTTGAGAACCTGTTTTAGGCCCCAAATCCAAACCCATTGCCATTGAGTTGATTCTGACTCACAGCGACCCTACAGGGCAGAGTAGAACTTCCCCCTAGGGTTTCCAAGGAGCGACTGGTGGAAGTAGATGCATGCATACTATCCCACAGCCTTCGACTTCACGTTATCCAGGTGTTACATGTTAGCAGAGGCGCCTACCTGGGAATGACAGACAGACTTACAGGGATAACAACTTACGTACACGTCCCTAGCGATGGGTCTCGGGCCAGCAGCCTGTCAGCAGAAAGAAAACGTGAACATTTATGGCCGTGCCTGCGGTGCCACACCGTGAGGACCTTCTTCCCTCCGATTCTTCCTGTGGGAAGAGCCAGGCGTTACTGCCTTCCCGAGGGAACTTGAGGCAGAGTTAACGGAATTAGGCTGAGAAGAGACCTGAGATCCTAGGCCCAGCCCAGTGATGGGAGAATTCTTGTACTGAGAAGTTAAAGCAGAGGCCAGAAAGGCCGTGGGCTCACTCCTGAGTCAGCACTTAGCAAGCACCGCCTCAGGCCAGCAGTGCCGAGACGCTCCCTAGAGACTGGCCTGATCCTCGCCGTGACCCAAAGCTGGGCATTAGCCCCATTTTACGGCTGAGGAGACAGACATCGTGGTGAGAAAGCCGGCCCAAGTCGACCGGCTGATCAGGATGGAAGCCCGGATCCGTCTGACCCCGGAGACCGTGGTTTCCCACCGCCCCGCGCTGTCCGTCCGGCCAGACCATCCTTTCACAGTGCCTTACTGTCACCCCTCCAGCCCCGCTGCACCCGCCCTGGCCCTTTCCCACAAGTCTGGTCAGTAGAATTTTTTGTGAAAATCTCCACAAATTTAAAAACAGAAGAAGCTTCAAAAAATACCTTTCTTAAAACCTACTTTTCCCCCACCACAAAGCCTGTATTCGGGGTATAAGTTCCCTATCTTTGGAGACGTGTTTTTTTGTGTGTGTGTTTCTTGGTTTTATTTTTATTCACGTTTCCCCTTTATTAAAATTGTGGCAAAAATATTTAAAACGTTTGCTAATATGACATTTTTTACACGTACAGGTCAGTGACGTTGATTATGTCCATTATGCTGTGTAACTATCGCCCCATCTGGTCCTACATTCCTCCACCTCCATTAACAGAAGCTCAGTGCCCCCTCAGCCCCTTTCCTCCTTCTTCCCGCCTCTCGTAACCACAAACAAACTTTGGTTTTTGTGTTGTTGCTGTTGGGTGCCGTCGAGTTAATTTCCACTCATAGTGACCCCATGTGACAGAGGAGGATTTTCTAGGCTGTAATCTTTATGGAAGCAGATTGCCAGGTCTTTCTCCCATGGAGTGGGTGGGTAGGTTCAAACCACCAACCTTTAGGTCAGCAGGCAAGCGCTTAACTGGTTGTGCCACCAGGGCTTCTTCCTTTGCCTGTTTCCTGTAAGAGGGGTCATGTAATATTTGTCCTTTTGTGACTGACTGACTTCGCTCAGCATGATGTTTTCCAGGTTTATCTGCATTGTAGCGTGTGTCAGGACCTCATTTCCTTTCTGGCTGACCAGCATGTTCTGGTTTTAATGTGTCTGAGAGAAGAGGTTGGGACCAGCGCGTGTTTTTAAGGAGACCCCGGGTGAGTGCCCTTTTGATAACAATCTTGCAAGTTAACGGACGTATTTGTGAGCACCCACGTTGGTTGATATTGGTGTCCCAACACATGCTGTTGGTTCCTGTCCGGAGAACTCTCCCGTTTCTGTCATTTCTCTTGGCTTAGGTGGTTTAGGCTGCTGCTAGATGTGGCAGAGGCTGCGACTTTATACCTGTCTTCATCTCCTCTCGGGAAGAGCACAGTGGTGGTTAAAGCAGGGAAGAGGGGAAGAGACAGTAGAAGTAACGTCAGTTATTATATTATTAATATGTAATTTTTAGTCTAATGGGGACTGGGATCTCTCAGCAGCCCCGAAGCACGCCTAATATCAGATGGAACAGCGCATTGAGCTTAACCTGTGGTGAACCTGAGTACCTGTATGCACTCAGAGATGACTGCATTAACAGAAGTGGTGTTGTTGCTAGGTGCCGTCAGGTGGGTTCCGATTCACAGTAAGCCTATGTACAACAGAACGGAACATTGCCCAGTCCTGCGCCATCCTCACAATCGTTATGTTTGAGCCGATTGTTGCAGTCAGTGTGTCAGTACATCTCATTGAGGGTCTTTCTCTTTTTCACTGACCCTCTACCAAGCGTGATGTCCTTCTCCAGGGCTGATCCCTCCTGATAACATGTCCAGAGCATGTGAGATGAAATCTCATCATCCTTGCTTCTAAGGAGCATTCTGGCTGTACTTCTTCCAAGACAGATTTGTTTGTTCTTTTTGCAGTCCATGGTATATTCAGTGTTCCCTGCCAACACCACAATTCAGAGACGTCAATTCTTCTTTGGTCTTCCTTATTCATCATCCAGCTTTCGCATGCGTATGAGGTGATTGAAAACGCCATGGCTTGGGTCAGGCACACCTTTATCTTCAAGGTGACATCGTTGCTTTTCAGCGCTTTAAAGAGGTCTTTTGCAGCAGGTTTGCCCAATGCAATGCATCTTTTGATTTCCTGACTGCTGCTTCCATGAGTGTTGATTGTGGATCCAAGTAAAATGAAATCCTTGACAACTTCAGTCTTTTTTCTGTTTATCATGATGTTGCTTATTGGTTCAGTTGTGAGGATTTTTGTTTTCTTTATGTTGAGGTGTAAGCCATACTGAAGGCTGTGGTCTTTGGTCTTCATCAGTAAGTGCTTCAAGTCCTCTTCACTTTCAGCAAGCAGGGTTGTGTCGTCTGCATAATGCAGGTTGTTAATGAATCTTCCTCCAATCCTGATACCCCATTCTTCTTCATATAACCCAGCTTCTCAGACTATTTGCTCAGCATACAGATTGAATAAGTATGGTGAAAGGGTACAACCCTGATGCACACCTTTCCTGCCTTTAAACCACACAGTATCCCCTTGTTCTATTTGAATGACTGCATCTTGATCTATGCACAGGTTCCTTATAAGCACAATTAAGTGTTCTGGAATTCCCATTCTTGGCAGTGTTATCCATAATTTGTTATGATCCACACAGTCGAATGGCTTTGCATAGTTAGTAACACCCAGGTAAACATCTTCCTGGTATTCTCTGCTTTCAGCCAAGATCGACATCAGCAATGATATCCCTGGATCCACATCCTCTTCTGAATCTGGCTTGAATTTCTGGCAGTTCCCTGTTGATACACTGCTGCAGCCACCTTTGATTATACCTGTGGTTATAATCCCATCTGGGAATGGGGTTTCTTTGTTATGTTAATAAGACAGTATTAGCCTAGGGTGCATCTTAAGTCTCTTGAGATACAAAAGAACAGATTAGGCAAGCAAGCAAAATGGAGGGGAAGATACATACCACATGATCAAGGAACCTAGGAATAGAAGCTGAAAAGAGACAAAGACCTTCCCCCCAGAGTGGATGGAGAGAGAACCTTCCCCTAGAGTTGGCACCCTGAATCAGACTTCTAGCCTCCTAAACTGTGAGAAAATAAATTTATTTGTTAAAGCCACCCACTTGTGGTGTTTCTGTTACAGCAGCACTTGGTGACTAAGACAGAGAAGATAGCTATTATATTAATGTAATAACAACAGCCTGCCTTTGTGTAGGGCCTTAGAGTTACGAGATGTTTTCACTTCCCTCTTCACGGTTCATCCTCATGATTCCCCAGCAGAGTTAGAAGAGCAGAAAGCTGAAGCTCAGAGGGGCGATTTGGCCAAGGGGAATGGGGTCTGTGCTGCCTGTTTTCTCTGTCTGTCTGTCTGTCTGTCTGTGGAATTGGCATCGCCGTCCCTGCCCAGTGTTGAGATGTCTCTCTTATGCGCGTTTCCCCGGACTGTCAAATGTCTCCGAGCCCTGCTCTGCCATTCGCTACCCTCTTACCTTGCTTTCTTCTTCTCCTAAACTGTATCAGTACTTGACAGCACATTATATGCTCCTTCATTGGTCTCTCTGTCCCCAGCTTGAGCACAAGAGCAGAGGCAGAACCTTGTTTCCTTCTCAGCGGGAATGGGCCGCGTACGCAGCAGGTGGGGCTTGTTGATGGAAGAGTCATCAGTCAGGAGCAGAAACACAGTAACCAATGTTTAACAAAACTCTGGTCGGACACTGCGTCTTTAATTTCATTCTTTCAACAACTGTGGTGAAACTGAGACCTACGCAGGTCGCCCAAGGTCACATAGCGAGGCAGTACCAGGGTTGGGTCTCGAGTTAGCTCTGTCAGGTTCCTGAGTCCTTGCTCTTAGTCATGGTGCTGCACTGCCTCCTGCCCACCTCAGAGGGTAAGAGTATTCAGCCACCATGTCTTCCACATTCTCCTGTTGAGGTCTAATGTTTAATGGGCCCTGCTAGAACCTGCCTACAAGGGATCTGAAGCAAACTTCTGTCGTCTACAGTCCTAAGCTTAATTCTTTTCTTTTTTATGGAGACATTTGCCCGACTCTTGTGTTCTGACAGTTTTCTAATTGTCTGTGATGGGAAAAAGATGACCAGCAATGATTCTGTGGTCACATCTGCCTGTTCTTTCAGTATTCAAGGTCAGGTTTTGTTGTCTTGAATGATGTGAACTTGTTGAAAATGATGGAGGGCTTTCTTCCCGTCATTTCCCTTATTATAGATTTCGTTTTCCTTCCAGTGCTGGCTCTCTGTCACCACAGTCCAGGCTACTGTCCTCCCTTTTAGCGCCCTCTCTACTCTTGACCCCTTCCAGCCGGCTCTGCCATGTCCTCTGGTTTCCCATTATACTTAGAATGAACTCGGAGAGCAGGGCCTGCCCCAGACGGCCTTGCCCACATCTCCAGCCCTCACAACAGTCTGCCCTTCTGGTCGGTTCTTGGGATTTGGTAAGGCTCTTGCAGCCTCAGGGCTTTGCCACTGACCCCCTTTCTGCCTGGGGCAGTCTTCCCCTAGTTGTGGAAACGCCTGACTCGTTCTCAGTCTTCAGGTGTCAGCTTAAATGTCACTTCCCAAGCAAGTTCTTTTCTGACCAGAAAGTTGTTGTTGGGTGCCATCAAGTCGATTCCAACTCATAGCTACCCTGTAGGACAGAGTAGAACTGCCCATAGGGTTTCTAAGGCTGCCATCTTTACTGGGCTGAAAGTGAGGAGGACCCATGGAAGCGGCAGTCAGGAAATCAGACAATGCATTGCATTGGGCAAATCTGCTGCAAAAGACCTCTTCTGAAGTGTTAAAAAACAGAGATGTCACTTTGAAGACTAAGGTGCACTTGACCGAAGCCAGGGTATTTTTATTCGCCTCATATGCGCGCGGAAGAGTGAGTAAGGAAGACGGAAGAAGAATTGATGCGTTTGAGTTATGGTGTCAGTCAAGAATATTGAATATACAGGTATCCCCTGCTTTTTGAAAGTTTGCTTTATGTCGCTTCACTTTTACGAAAGACCTACATTAGTCCCTTTTTCACTAACTGAAAGAAATCCAAAGAGGAATTTCGCTTTTACAGAAAAAGGTGAAAAGCGGAGATAGCATTGGGCGTTTGTTTTTCAGGGAGCCGTTAGAGGCAGTGCCCACCCGCCAGCGAGAGTGGCATCGCCGGGCTCCTTCCCTGCGAACTGTGCTCAGCGTTCCTCTTTCGCTATGTGGCAGCGTTATTTTAGGCTTTATGTGTTATTTAGTATGATTTGGTGGGTTATTTTTTGGGTTTGGGAACACTCGAAAATTTTTCCCGTATGAATTAATGGTAATTACTTCTTCGCTTTGTGCCATTTTAGCTTATGAAAGGTTTCATAGGAACGCTGTACTTTTGGATAGCGGGAAAAACCTGTACCATGGGCTGCCAGAAGAACGAACAAAAATCTCTCTTAAAGAGGCATAGCCAGAACGCTCCTTATAAGCAAGGATGGCGAGACTTTATTTTACGTGCTTTGGACGTGTTATCAGGAGGGACCAGTCCCTGGACAAGGACATTGTCTTAGTTATCTAGTACTGCAATAACAGAAATACCACAAGTGGATGGCTTTAACAAAGAGAAATTTATTCTTTCACAGTCTAGGAGGCTAGAAGTCCAAATTCAGGGTGCTAGCTCCAGGGAAAGGCTTTCTGTCTGTCAGCTCTGGGGGAAGGTCCTTGTCATCAGTCTTTCCCTGGTCTAGGAGCTTCTCAGCATAGGAACCCTCGGTTCAAAGTATGCACTCTGCTGCCGGCACAGCTATCTTGTGGTTTGAGGTCCCCCTGTCTCTCTGCTCACCTCTCTTATACCTCAAAAGAGATTGACTCAAGACACAACCTAATCCTGTGGACTGAGTCCTGCCTCATTAACATAACTGCCTCTGATCCTGCCTTATGAACATCACAGAGACAGTATTTACAGCACGTAGGAAAATCACATCAGGTGACAAAATGGTGGACAGTCACGCAGTACTGGGAATCATGGCCTAGCCAGGATGACACGCATTTTTAGGGGGACACAATTCAGTCCATAGCAGACATCATGCTTGGTAAAGTAGAGGGTCAGTGCAAAAGAGGAAGATGTGAGGATGGTAAAGGCCTGGGCAGTGTCTTGTTCTCTTGTACAAAGGGTCGCTGTGATTCGGAACCAGCTTGACAGCACCTAACAACAACAGCAGCAATCTTTATGGGACCAGATTGCCAAGTCTTTCTCCCTCAGAGCCACTGGTGGGTTTGAACCACCAGTATTTTGGTTAGTGGCCGAGCGCTTCACCATTTCACCGCCAGGGCGCCTTGACCGTAAAGTAGGCCGGCTTGTTCTCTCTTTATGTCTTTCACAGCCCCGATGGCTGTAATTGCTTTTGTGTTTGTTACCTGTCCCTTCTCTGGTGTGAGAGCTTCCCAGGCGGGGACCTTCCACTCCTGCTTGCTGTCTCCAGGGTGGCACCGCTGCCGAGCACAGTGCCTGTTACCCAGGAGGGCTCGAGCAGTGTTTGTTGAATGGGGGAGCCACTGGCCTCCAGTAAGTCACACATGGCGAGGATCTCCGCGGACGGCGTGCAGTCTGGCCAGGAGGGTGAGCGAGGCCGTGGTCCAGCCCGTCCTGTACTCCCCAGGCTGTGTCCTCTCAGCGGTGTGTCCTCACAGATGAGGCACCCTTTTCCAGTTTGTCCCAACTGACGCTGAAGCTGATGGGACGGCAGAGGAGCCAGCATGAGCGAGGACTGTCCTGGTGTAACAGAAGTTACCGTCACGCTGCTTGCAGTCATTTCTCTCTCTCTCCCGAGAGGTGACACTTCCCGTGCGAGGGGAGTTTATCAGATCTTTGGCCTCTAGCTGATTTCATCTTGCGGCCCTCCAGTAACTGGTTTCTCCTCTCTTAGATGATTGCATTTTACTCCCTGTTAAAAAACAAAGGTGCCTTCTGTGTTCTCCATAAGATGAGATGGTGTGGAGTGTACATCCAGGACACTGTCGGTTTCTGCTTTGCATTTTATCTTTGCCCGACACTTGTCCCAGGCCTCCGACCTCAGATTCCAGGAGCTCTCTGCAGATGTGTCTGCCATTTTCCTCGCTGTCTTACCGGGTCTTCTTTTAGGTGATGCATCTTCCCGTTGCCGTGTTCCAGGTGCAGGTCCTCTCTGGCCGGGGCCTTCTGGTTGCTCCAGGCCTCCGCTCACTCTTTCTGTGGCTCTCGTGAATTACCCTCCTCCGTGTGTTGACCTGTGGACACTGGAGGCCGTGTTTGTCGCTCCTGACCGTCTTCCCTGCTGTTTCCTCCTGGAAGTTACCTGGGTGTCTCCGCCTCACCTAGGGCTGTAGCCCAGTGCCCTGAGGTTGTCAGCCGCGTAAAACAGAATCACGGTTTTGGAGAGCTCTGACTTGTAGGCCCTCCTGTGCTCTTCAGTCCTCAGGCTTAGCCACGCATTATGATCTGCATAATTTTGTCATTTCACATGTCAACTTTATTCTTCAGTTCAAAAGAAAAGGTGAATTCTAAAAATTAGTATTAGAGAATGTAGCATGGTTACTTTTATTTTATTTACATTCTGTCCCATCAGGAGAAAATAGTGCTGGCATTCATGTCTTTTTTTTTAAATGAAGTCAGGTCACTGCCTGTTTGAAATATTTCCAGGTAATGACGGAGTCTTACCGAACGCCTGCCCCCTGGTTAGCAGCAGGTGCTGTATAGAGATGTAGGAGTGGGACGAGGCCCTTGCCTTCTGGAGGAGTATAGTGGAGATGGGAGAAAAGCAGCAAGCAGGAAATGGCAAAGAGCAGAAACGGTAAACCAAGGCAGTAGCTCTGCCATCTGCGATCACTGAAGGCTGGGGCAGTCAGTTGGTGGGACCGGAGCTGGGACTTGAAAGGCATACCTGCCTGGGTGGTCTGGAGGCAGGAGCGAGCAAGGTGCAGGCAGAGAATGTGGGAGAACAGGGGGCAGCGCCCCGGACTCGGGACCTCGCTGGCCAGTTTGCAGCGGGAGCCTGGCGAAGTCGGAGCTGAGAGTCCACCTGGGAAGTGTGGGGCAGCGTTGGGTGTGACCGGTGCTGGGACCCTTCTGTTCTAGTCGCTCCAGCTGCCTGGGCCTCCCCCGTCTCACTCACAGGCCTGCACGCGCAGGCGAGATACAAATGGGTATAAATGTGCCTTTAAAGTGGGAAGGACACTGTTCGTGCAGTGAGCCAGAAGCCGCGTCTGCACACCCTTCAGTGAAGTTGTCAAGGAAGATTCCTGCTTTGGATGGAAGAGGCAAGAAGAAGAAACGGAGGCCCGTTCACTGGGAACAAGGGAGCTGGGATGGAGAGGGAGGGAGAAAAGAGGACACTGGCCGACGAGGTGGCCAGGAAGGGCTCCAGCAGGCCTTGCTCAGCACTTGGGATTTTGACCTGCACGTGTTGGGGAACCAGGAAGCAAGCACGTAGTGAGACCTGCGTGGCTCGTCTGCTTGCAGGCGGGTGAGTGGTTTGGAGATAAGAAGACCACTTAGCCTGATGAATTTGAGAAAGACTTAAAGATGGGATTGACAGTACCTGGTGACAAATCGGATGTGAAGGGTTTGGGAGATAGAGCTTGCAGTTTCTGGAATAGATTGGTTTTCTCTTCTTCCTTTTGTTCATCAACTGATTTTATCAACCTTTTTCTATCTCTAACATCTATGGTTTAGCAAGGAAACCTAAGATCCTAAATTCCTAGCTTATTCTATCTTGTCTAAACCGTATACACACCAGAAATAATCTATAGTGCTTTGCATCTTATTTTTCAGTCTAGACAGGCTTCCTTTGTATTTCAGAATATATATTTCAAGCCGAAACCTTTTGTATGCAAAAGTCAAACCTAGAGCACATTTAACTGTTAAAATTATAAGCTCTGGAAGTAAAGATTTTAGTGGAAGTAATCACCCAACCCTAACCACAGTGACACGCAGAATAGCACGTCTGAGCGGAAATCTGTCAAAACGAGCAGATTTCAATTTAAATATATCAGTGATTTCGAGACCGACTAATGAGTTTAAAATCTTTGTGTCAGTCTCGTGCTTTTCCTTAAATGCTGTGGAGTCATTTAACATTATTAAACCAGCTTCTCTTTGAGAACGTTGGCATCAGAAATGCGACTCTCGGCTTTGGAGTCCTGGCTCTCGTGTGGTCTCTTCATTAGGCTAAAGTGAGTTAGCGGCTGTGGTCCCTGGAGCCTGAAGGACATCAGGGTCCCCTTAACGGGCAAGCATACTAACCCGGGGGCGCATCATCATAGCTGCTGGTGTCTACATGCGGCCCCTTGTCTGCCGAGATGCGGTGAGGTGATGATAAAGGAGTTAATGTAGATGTTAGATGGCGTGTCCGTGAGTTATTGAAATGTTGACCCAGGTCACACTGAGAACTTGAGGAGTAGTGTTCCGTTGGGAAGAATCCGTCCCCTCCCCGTCTCTCTCTGTGTCTCTGTCTCTCTCACACACATCATGTTACCATCGCGCAGAAGTCTCACTGTATCTGGTGCCTTTTCCTCTCTCACTTTCCCTGCGTTCTCAGGCAGCACCACCACATGAGGGGCATCGTTAGGTGCTGGGGCTGCAGAGAGGCCATGATGTCGTGTCTGTTTTCAAGGAGCTTGGAGTCCAGTGGGAGACCAAATCCAGTGTGGTGGCACACTGCCAGCAGCCGGGAGCTAGCCCAGGGGCCAGGGAAACACAGAAGAAAGAGTGGGGAGTCAGGAAAGGCTTCCCGGAGGCGGGGATGGTAACTGACCCCCGAAGAAGGCCCAGGCGTTTGCCAGGTGGAGAACAGAGGGCCTGGTGTGGCCGCATCGAGCAGCAGGGACAGCGTGCACTGGGAGCAGAGGTGGAGATGTCAGCAGAGATGGAAGGGAGGGGACAGTCAGTGCTCAGGAGCCGTTTACTCATCCGGATCTGCTGTCAGCACAGTTCCATCAGTCCGCATTGAAATCCCGTGAAGTCTAGTATTGCTGTTCGAATTTGACGGGAGGAAATAGAGACCTCTGTTCTGGTCTGTGTGTTCCAAAGCTTAAATTCATACCTAGTTCCAGCCTGTTGCCGTTGAGTCGATTCTGAGTCCTAGACATCCTATAGGACAGAGTAGCACTTCCCCCATAGGGTTTCCAAGGAGTGACTGGTGGATTCGAACTGCCAACCTTCTGGTTAGCAGCCTGGTACCAAAAAAAAAAAAAAACAGTTTCTATTGAGTCAGTTCAGACTCCTAGTGACCCTATGTGTTTTGTGACTCCATGTGTTTCAGGAGTACAGCGACCCACAGGGCTTTCAGTGGCTGTAACCTTTCAGAAGTAGATCTCCAGGCCTTTCTTCCAGGGCACCTCTGGGTGGATTCAGACTACCAACCTTTTGGTTAGCAGCTGAGCACTCAACTGTTTGTGCCACCCAAGGACTCGTCAGGACTTAAATTCATATCTAGTTCTGAACCCGCCTCTCTGTCCACGATGTCGTGCTGACTTCATCTTGTAAGCATGGGGAGCTAGTCATTCATTTCACAAACATTTATTACTACCTGCTGTTAAGTAAATCTGTTGGTGACTGAGGTGCCGGACCCAAGCCCTTACCCGTTGTTGTTGAGTTGATGCCATGTCATAGCGTAGAACTATCCCGTAGAATTTCCAAGGCTGTGATGTTTTCAGAAGCAGTCTGCCACACCTTTCTCCCGCAGAGAGGCTGGTGGGTTCAAACCTGTCACTCAAGCCATAGTCTTTTCTGTCACCTCATATGCATGTGAAAGCTGGACAATGAAAAAGGAAGCTAGAAGAAGAATTGATGCATTCAAATTGTGGTGTTGATTAAGAATATTGGATATACCCTGGACTGCAGGAAGAACAAACAAATCAGTCTTAGAAGAAACGCAGCCAGCATGCTCCTTAGAAGATGAGGAGACTGGCTTGCTTACTTTAGACTCATCATCAGAAAAGACCAGTTGCTAGAAGAGGACATCATGTTTGGTAAAGCAGACGGTCAGCAAAAACAAGGGAAACCCTCAGAGAGGTGGAGCCACACAGTAGCTATGACAGTCGGCTCAGACGTACCAGTGATGATGGAGATGGGGCATACGGGGCAGCATTTCGTTCTGTTCTGCATAAGGTCGCCACGAGTCGGTGCCAGTGGCCACTGACAATAACACGTATATCTGACTTACATTTCAGCATGAGCTGTTGAAATGTTTTTAGCAGTGGAGGGATGTAATCGAGAATTCTGCTAAAATGTAAGTGCCACAGAGACTTGAAGTTTTGCATTGAGCACCTAGACCAGCGCTGACGCGTAGTAAGAACTCGGTAAACGTTCACTGGGTAAGAAGTGTCGCTCCTGCGTGGGACCAGGAGTGAGCAGTGACCATGTTCGTAGTGTCGGTGCTTTTCACACAGTTTTCTGGAAAGAAGTGAGTGGGCAGCCACTACCCTTCCTGGAGAGGCTGCTCTGGGAATCCGAGGCCCCTAAGAACGCGACACGGACCAAATCAACTTTGCATTAAGAAAAAGTCATTCCAGGCTGACCTCACTTTTTTTTTCCAGTTCAAAACCAAACCAAACCTGTTGCCATTGAGTCGATTCTGACTCATGGCGACCCCATGTGTGCCAGCATAGAACTGCTCCGTAGGGTCTTCTTGGCTGTAATTTTTATGGAAGCAGATTGCTAGGCCCTTCTTCCATGGTGCCACTGGGTAGGTTTGAACGGCCAACCTTCAGTAGTCAAGTGCAAACTGCTTGCGCCACCCTGAAGGGGTGCTGCTCTCAGCCCAGCATCCTTGTGCTATGACAGAGTAGTGTCGTCTGGATGGCTGTCAGGCTGCTCGCGGGCTTTGTCACAGACCCTGTCCTGCCTCAGACCTTGTTGAGGGTGGTTGTCAAGGCCTAGACGGCACGCTTGGCAAACCTCTGGGTGGTGAGAAACGGAGGAGGAGAGCTAGCATGTAAACAGAGACCATCTTGTTTTCAATGCTGTTGAACACAGTGGTTGTCAGGTGCCGTTGAGTCAGTTTCTGCTCGTAGTGACCCCATGTGACAGAGTAGAATTGCTCCATAGGGTTTTCTAGGTTGTAATCTTCACAGGAGCAGACGACCAGGTCTTTTCTCCCGCAGAGCCGCTGGGTGAGCTTGAACCGCCAGCCTCTCTGTTAGCAGCTGAGCACTAAACTGTTGCACCAGCAGGGCGCCTTATTTGCACAGCAGAAGGATGAAGTTAACGGGCGTCCTTTAGAAGGCAGGCATGGCGACTAGACTGATTACTACCACCAGAGGCCTGAATTCTCATTCTGTCTCTGCCGTTAACCTGTCGTGTGACCATGGACAAGTCACTCAAGCCCTCTGAGCCTCACTTTCCACATTATAACAAAATGGGAAGCCTGCGCTGTTTCCCCTACTGGAGTGTGAGGGCCAGGTGAGAGATGGAAGGAAAGGTGTTTCGAGATTTAGAGCATGTCACAAATGCATGTTTTTAAAAAGAAGTAACCTGTCATTGCCCTTCAGGGATACCGAAGTGGTGATTCTTGAATTAGGTGTGAAATGAGCTGGATGCCCTTTGCTCATTCTTCCCAAGTCAGACGAACTCTTGAGTGGTGGTTAGAGTCAGGGCACTGTGGATATTCAGAGGTACGAGCTTCAGCCCCTATTGTCCCCTTGGTCCCCAGTTCATAATCAGCTAGTCGGGGAAAGAAGACAAATGAGCAGAAGCCAAATGACAATAGAATGTTCGAATAACAGCTAATGTCAGCACTCTATCCAGACAATATACATAGCACGTAATAGAAAAAGATTAAAACAATGGTACATAATATGTACTTACTGATGAAGTGTATCCTAGTAATGGGCAGGCGTTTGACCACTCCAGTGATGTGGCCAGTATTAATAGAGATTTATAAGTGATAGGGAAAAAAAAAGAAACGGTAAGGGGGCATTTGGTAACTCCCATAGCAAAGATGAACGCTTTGGGAAATTTCTGTTGACTTTTTTTTATTGTTACTGAGGTTCAACTTACCCACCATCAAGTACACAGATATTAAATACAGAGCTCCATTTTTATGCTCAAGTAACCACAGCCCGGATCCGGACTGTGGAACATTTCCAGGACCCCGGAAAGCTCCCCAGGGCTCCTTTCCAGTCAGTACCCACCCTCCCTTCCCAAGGGGTGACTCCAGTTGTGATTCTATCACCGTATGTTAGTTTTGCCTGTTCATGACCTTCATATAAATAGCATCACACAATATGCACTTTTTTGCATCTGGCCTCTTGCTCGGTGTAATGACTTAGATTCATCCATGTTGCTGGGTGTAGGAGTCATTTATTGTCATTATTGCCTGGTTTTCCATGGTGTGACTGTACCACAGCTTATCTATTCTCTTATTGATGGACATTGCGCATGTATCCAGCTTTTGGCTGTTACAAATGAAGCTGCTGTAGGTCATCTTGTACATGTCTTCTTGTAAACATATTCAGTCCTTTTGCTTGAGTATTCTTTTGGGAGCAGAATTGCTGGGGCACTGGGCAGTCATGTATTCAGCTTCAGTAGATATTGAGAAACTGGTTCAAATTGGTTGAACCAATTTACACTCCCACCAGCAACACATCGCATTCTAGTTGCTCCGCTCCCTTGCCAACACTGGGTCTTCTGGTCGTGGTAGGCATTCTGATGGCCCTGTGCTGGTATCTCATCGTAGTTTTCATTTGCATTGCCCGATGACTAATGGTGTTGAGCATATTTTCATTTCCTTATTAGCCACTTGGATGTCCTCTTTTGGGAAGCGCCTGTTCAAATCTTTAGCTGCTTTTTAATTTGGCATTTTATTCTGGATATGGGTCCTTTATAAGACATATGTTTTGTGAATGTCTTCTCGCAGTCTTTGACTTACCTAGTCATGTCCGTAATGATAGCATTTGATGAATACAAGTTCTTTATTTTAATGAAGTCCTATTTATCAGTTTTATTTTTGAAAGAGTGCTTTTTGTGTCCTCTGTAAGAAGTCTTTGCCTAGTTAGTGGTTCTCTTATGCTGGAAGTCCTAGTCCAGGAGCGATTTGTCTCTCAGGGGACAGGGACATTTTTGGTTGTCAAGGCCAGGCCAGGCTTGCTGCTAAACCTCCTACAGTGTGCAGGACAGCCCCCCAAACAAAGAATTATCTGGCCCCAAAAGGTCCAAAGTGTTGATGTTCGAGAAACCTGGCCTAGAACATGACCATGAAGACAGCCTTGTATGTTTTCTTCTAGGTGCTTTGTTGCTTTTCCTTTCACACTTCAGTCTGTGATCCATCTCTCCTTCATCCTTGTGCACTTTGTGAGAACAGTGTCAGAGGAACCTTGATTGTCCTACATCTGTGCCCCTTGCCTCTTATGGAAAACAGAACTCGGTATATTAGTTATCAGGAGCTCTGCATGGAACATATTCCCACATGGACCAAAAGTACTGATATTGGGTGGTTTTAAAGCAGCATTTAACGCATGAATGTAAAGGGCTGGCTTCTGCAGAAACTAGAGATTCCTCTTACCTTCCGATCTGATGATTAAGAACTCGATTTAGAATTCTCGTTGTTGTTGCTTTTAACTTTGAGGTTGCAGCTATAATGAAAACTGAAATATTGACTTTCTGCATAAAAGATTCAATTCTCACCACAAATTGACTCTAAAGTATACTGTTGGTATTTATCAGGACTGCTGTCTGGTTCTTTACACGTGGGCGTCATGATTAACTAAACATTTGCCAGGCAGAAGGGGATTTGTCCTTTGGATTTTTCCATTGTAGTTCCATTGTATTTCCACTTGTCAGGTCACTGTAAAGCTGACCACCTAAACATCCCAATCTTGGTGGAGTAGCTTGTGGTATTTTAGGGTAGTTGGGAGAAAGAGAAGGTACTTTCAGAAGGGGTGGCCTTAAACCATGAGGACAGCTGTCATTCAAGATGGCATGAAACAGTGAGAAGGGAAAAGTGTTGTTGTGAAACTGTCTGTGAATAAAAAATTTCCCTGAGTTTAACGATCACATTGAAGAGACTCATAGTATTCTTATGTTAAAATCTATGCATTTTTAACGAAGACTTTATGGCTGTAGAGCGTCAGATGGGAAAAATCACCTTCGCTGGTGTATGCTGCGGGGTGGGGATCATTCTACTGTTGGAACTGACCCTTGCGAGGGGATCACTGGGTCTAGATGTAGACTCTCCGGTCTCGGTTTAAAATCTTTAAAAATGCGTGTTGTTATTTGGGGCCCCACTATTCCCCTTTTTTACTTTTCTCCATTTGTGTGAGTGTCGTCTGCTAGAAGGAGCACGAGGTTAGGGGTCAGAACGCTGGGTTTGTAGCAGCGCTGCCTCTGAGTGACCTGAGGCATAGCAGGTCACTTAATCTTGGTTTCCCCATCTGCTAATGGGGGTGCCAGTGACGACCTTGTGTTGGTATTGGGACAGTCCAGTGAGCCGTGGAAGAGCACTTTGTAAAGTCTGAGTCGTCACCTAAGTGGGAGGTGCCTGCCGTGTGGGAATTCTGGCGGCCCAGAGGTGTTCGTGCTACCGCGGTCTGCATTACATTTGTGTAGAGACGGGACTGGAGGTGGTTGGGTGAGTGGGCTCGCGGTTCCCCCTACTAGCTGGGTGACCTGGAGCAAGTTTCTCCTGGGGACTTTGATTCTTTATTTGTAAAATGGGGGTGATGGTAGTGCCTGTGTTATAGGATGACTGTGAGGTTTAAATTTGTTAATACATGCAAAATGCTGAAGAGAGTACCCAGACATAGTAGGCCCTCAATAAATGTTGAATAATTACAGCTATTTTTGTTGCTCTTGGAGCTGAGTAGATAACAGGGAAATTTGGGAGCTGCCTCAGTCAGACTCTTTCCTGCTCCTGCTGACCGGCGTGCTGAAAACAGGGGGCTAATTCTTGAGCAAGGGGCCCTGGTGGCGCAGTGGTTAAGCGCTCAGCCACTAACAAAGGGTCATGGTTCAAACCCACCAGCCATTCCATGGGAGAAAAGACCTGGCGATCTGCTCGCATAAAGCTTACAGCCTAGGAAACCCTATGGGCAGTTCTCTGTTGCCATATAGGGCTGTGGTGAGTCGGAATCGGCTCGAGGGCACACAGCATCACTTCCTGAACTGTGAAGTCTGGTGGTCAGCACTGTGCCGTGCGGTGGGATGGTGGGTGTGGACTGTCTGTGGGGAGAACGGGGTGTCTCACGAGCCAGGTGCTCTGGATGACGGGCCTCCGAGCTGCTCAGCAGATTCAGGGTTTAATGTTCCGTTAATGAGTCACCTGCTTAACCTCACTGTGTTTTTCAACAGGTGTTTTGAGCCCCTAGAGGGCTGAGAACAAACTCTCTTCATCTTGGTTCCCAGGCTCCTAGCCTAATGCTTGACACTTAATAAAAGCTCTGTTGAGTCCATTGTCATTATTTGCAGGTCAGGTCAAAAGCTGCGTTAGATAGACATCCTCAGAAAAAAGTGATGTGGCCGGAGTCTTCCATATGGTGCCAGAGACCTTTTTGAATTTTTTTTCTTTTTTAAAAAAATGAAATTATTTTTTAAATTATAGCAGTCATACATACTTACAGTAGAAAATTTGGGGAAACACAAAATAGCGTAAGGAGAAAAATTAAAGTTTTATTTATTCTGTTTGGCAGCGTTTCAGTGACCCAGAGCCTGAAGCGGACAGATGGGCACAAAGATGGGGCCAGAAACCCCAGTGGGAAATGTCGCTTCTCCCAGGCTGCGTTTTGCCGTCATTCCTGTGTGTGCGCACATGTACGTGTGGGGTCGGGAAGGTTTAATCACACAGCAGAGGTCTCTGTTCTCTTCTCAGTGGCTGCTCACTTGGCAGGGGACCCAGTTCCTGGGTTCAGCTCGAGTGAGCATTAGCTGCTCATTAAAAATGCTGTTTCCTGGGCTTTGCTCAGTGGGTGCGTAGGTCTGGACCGAGGGCCAGGGGCGCGGTGCACCCAGAGAGCAGCATCGGGACCGTGGGGCTCGGGGTAGCAGAGTGCCTGGTGTTGGAGCCACGTCAGAATATCCCACACAGTTTTCATCTGTCTCAGAGGACAGAAGCAGGTGTTCAACTCCACAGCTGAAGAGACCACAATAAATCCTTAAGCATATAAGGTAGGCCTTAGGGAAGCCTTCAAATTGCCTGATTTTTGTAAGTAACATTGGAAATTGAAGAGACTCAGATGGATTCTGTCTTGGATCTGCTTCTGTTTAAGATTATCAGTGTAGAAGCAAGGATTCATCACGTTTCAACTAGCCAGTGTTCTTTCTTCAGAGGACAGAGCGTGTCTTTCAAAGAACTTAGCCATCTCTAAAAGCCGTAAATTTGGGATTGAAATAGAATATTAATTCTCAGGTGACTGCAGGAATGCTGAGCACAAGTAGGAGTAAAGGCTGCAAGGACCCGTTAATGATGAACGTAAAGCAGAATGGTGGCCCCACTTTCAGCAAAGGCTTTTGCCTCCGGGTGTAAGCTAACTGAACTGTTCTCTCCATCCTTTGTTTCCTTGGCTTCTTTCCAGCCCCATCTCAAAATTTCCCCTTACCTTCATCCATCCTTTTTCTCCACTTTTCTTTCCTTGCCTGGACCAACCCTTTTACCTGTGCTCTTGGTAGTAGAAGCCCCACGTGTCTTTGTTCTCTCACTTACCCCCTCTTGTGCCTCTTCTTCCTTTCTTCCTGCAGGCGTGTTCAGCTCCTCGTTCCAGAAGGCAGAAAGGCAGTAGCATGTACGTGGGTGCAGAGGCACAGCCCATCCGCAGTGAATGTGCAGAGAGTGGGAGGTATCACTAGGCTGTTTTAAGCCACTGAGATTTTGAAGACACTTGTTACTATGGCAAATCCTAGCCTATCCTGACTGCTAAGTGTTATGTGCTTTTGTGAAGTTTTTCAGAAGCATGTCTGGGCTTATAGGCTTGTTGTTGCTATTGGTGTTTTAAGCAGCTTGAAACAACACACATTTATCATCTCCCGGTGTCTGTGGGTCAGGAATCCAGGCACCACCTGGCTGCGTCTTCTGCTTCTGGTCCCATGGGCTGCCGTCACGGAGGGGTCTCCTCTGCAGCCTCACCTGGGGAGGATCTGCTTCCAAGTTCACCACGTGGTGGTTGTTGGCAGGACCCAGCTCCTGAGGGCTGTTGGGCTGAGCCCCTCAGTCCCTCACTGGAGGCCGCCCTCAGTTCCTTGCCATGTCAGGCCCGTAGCTTTTATCAGCTTCTCAGACCTCAGCAGTCCCTCTCCCCCGACCCTCTGTTTGTGTTCCTCCTTTGGTAGATTACTTTCCCAAAAGAAGACCCTCCTCCTCATTTGCACTGATTTACGCATGCCTGCTAAACTTTATCCTGGCAGGGCTCTGACTTACCGATGCCCGCCAGCACCAGCCCTCCTAGGTGGCAGGGTTGTCTTCACTGGACATGGGAAGACCCTGAGACCAGTTGGGTGGAGCCTGCCGAGGGCCACACAGCTGACCTCGCTTCAGGGCTGCTCTGAGCACTGCCACCTCCTCACACGGCTTTCACATGCTCACACCGCCAGCTTCCCCCTTTCTCCCACGATTCCCCCCGCAGGCACGTTTGATTCGGCTTCCCCGGACAAGCCTGCCTTCTCTTGCCTCCACTGCTTCTGGTGCTCTCTCTGGGATGCTTTCTGCCTGGGAAAAACCTGCCCATCTCCAGCGACTCAAGTCGCATGCCACCTCCTCCGGGGGCCCTCGCCGGACCTCCCTCTTCCCGACGGGTCTGTAGCCTCTGGCTGTAGCTGCAATGTGGTTCCTTTGTTGTGGTGGGACACACTGTGTGCCATCTAGACTCTGCTGCAGCATCCTGGGTTCCTCCAAAGTCAGGCACGCACCTCACTCACCGTCTCCCCGACAGGATCACACACTGCAGTCGCTCAGGAGACGTTTGGTGAACCAGTGGCCGCCCCCTTCTCCGCTTACCTGACCTTACCTCTTTAACTGTTGTCTAGGAAATACTAGCTACCTTTCTCTGATGGCTTTTTCTGAGATTCATTCTTAACACTTGCTTCCTGTCGTACTATTTTGCAGGTACGTTTCGTCCTACAGTTTTGATGCTTACATACTCACGACAGTATCCCAAGAAATATTACATTTATTTTATTATATCCTGTTTCTTTACGGACATATATTTTGAGCACAGTTAGGGGGCTAACAGATATGATGTTTTGGTTATCCTTATGATAAAACCAAAACCAAACCTGTTGCCGTTGAGTGAATTGCGACTCATAGCGACCCTATAGGACAGAGTAGAACTGCCCTGTAGGGTTTCCAAGGAATGGCTGGTGGATTTGAACTGCTGATCTTTTGGTTAGCAGCCACGCTCTTAACCACGGCGCCACCAGGGCTCCATCCTTATGATAGATGCCTTGTTTTCACTGAAAACCAGCGGGCATTTCCAGTCAAGTGGAGAAGCCGTCGGTTCTGTCATCCAAAGGTGCGTTTTCCGTGTCAGCATCGCGTGCACCATTAAATTCCTGTGAGTAATTTGAAGTACTTAGCTTAATTTTTCAAACTAAAAGGTTAATTTGCCAAACTTACCACACTTGGGAATGTTATAGACTCAGGGTAGGAGCATGATGAGGGGCGTGCCCAGGATACCCCGGGCCCCACCTGGCTCCGTTGCTTGTCACAGCCACATTTCCGAACCACCCACTCTGCCAAATCGAAACAATACCTACCCCTAATCCTCACTGTTGTCCCCGGCTAACTTACCTAAGTCAGACGTAAGGGTGCTGCCTGCCGGGGGCTGGGTGGGAGGGGAGGGGACAGTATGCAGACAAAAGGCGCCGCCTCCACCCTCCCTGTGACCCCGCGAGGCCTCACCCCGACCTGGGCACTGTACCCGGGAGGGCGCGAGCTGCTCAGCTTATGTCAGTGTAAAGGTGTTTCCACCTTGGAGATGCCCTCCTCCTGCCTTTAAAAAAAGTAAATAAAAGACCCAAAGTCATTGCCGCCAAGTCAGTACCAGCTTATGGCGCCCCATGTGTGTCAGAGTACAGCTGTGCTCCATAGGATTTTCCCTGGCTGAGTGTTTGAAAGTTCATCTCCAGGGCTTTCTTCTGAGCTGCCTCTGGGTGGACTTGAACCTCCAACCTTCTGTGAACTGGTTTTTACCACCTGGGAACCCCATTTATTTGTTTCTTTGTCTATTTATTGATGTAGTTTGTTTCTTTATTTTTCTATTAAATTTTTAAATTTTTTCCCATACAAAAATTTATATATACATTGTTATGTGACTCTTAATTGCTCTCCCCATACTGTGACAGCACACTCCTCCTTTCCACCCCTGATTTCCCCTGTCCATTCAGCCAGCTCCTAACCCTCTCTGCCTTCCCATCTCACCTCCGGACAGAAACTGCCTGTTTAGTCTCTTGTATCTAGTTGAGCTATGAGGCACACTCCTTACGAGTATCACTTTAAATGTCCCACAGTCCAGTCCAATCCCTGTCTGAAGAGTTGGCCTCAGAAATTGTTTTAGTTCTGGGCTGATAGAGAATCCAGGGGCCATGCCTTCCGGGGTTCCTCCAGTCTCAGTCAGACCATGAAGTCTGATCTTCTTCCTAGAATTAGAGTTCTGCACCCCGCCTTTCTCCTGCTCCATCATAGAATGTTTTTTTCTGTGTTTAAATCTTTTCTTGAGTTCTTATAATAGTGGTCTTATATAATATTTGTCCTTCTGTACTGACTAAATTCACTCAGCATAATGAGTTCCAGCTTCCTCCATGTTATAAGATGTTTCACAGCTTCATTGTTGTTCTTTATCGTTGCCTAGTATTCTATTGTGTGGATATACCATAATTTGTTTATCCATTTATCCATTGATGGGCACCTAGGTTGTTTCCATCTTTTTGCTATTGTGAACAGTGCTGCAGTGAACATGGGTGTGCATATATCTACTCGTCTGACGGCTCTTATTTCTCCAGGATCTATTCCAAGGAGCGGGATAGCTAGATCGTATGGTACTTCTATTTCTAGCTTTTTAAGGAAGTGCGAAATTGATTTCCAGAGTGGGTGTGCCATTTTACGTTCCCACCAACAGTGTATAAGTGTTCCAGTCTCTTCACAACCTCTCCAGCATTTATTACGTTGTGTTTTTTGGATTAGTGCTAGCCCTGTAGGGGTGAGATGATACCTCATTGTAGTTTTGATCTGCATTTCTCTAATGGCTAATGATCGTGAGCATCTCTTCATGTGTCTGTTAGCTGCCTGAATATCTTCTTTGGCAAAGTGCCTGTTCATATCCTTTGCCCATTTTTTAATTGGGTTATTTGTCTTTTTGTTGTTGAGGTTTTGCAGTATCTTGTAGATTTTAGCAATTAGACGTTGATTGGATTTGTTGTAGCCGAAAATTTTTTCCCAGCCTGTAGGTTGTCTTCTGACTCTTTTGATGAGCATAAGCGTTTGATGTTTAGGAGCTCCCATTCATCTAGTCTCTCTTCTGGTGCTTGTGCATTGTTACTTATGGTTCGTATTGTGTTGATGCCATGTATTAGGGCTCCTAGCATTGTCCCTATTTTTTCTTACAGGATCTTTATCGTTTTCGATTTTATATTTAAGTCTTTGATCCATCTTGAGTTAGTTTTTGTGCATGGTGTGAGGTATGGGTCTTGTTTCAGTTT
>NW_004443981.1:12727551-12747771 GCF_000243295.1 Trichechus manatus latirostris
CCTTCAAGGCTTTATATATGTCATCCCATTGCCTTCCTGCCTGCATGGTTTCTGCTGAGTAGTCCGAGCTTATTCTAATTGACTCTCCTTTGTAGATGACTTTTCTTTTATCCCTAGCTGCTCTTAAAATTCTCTCTTTATCTTTGATTTTGGCAAGTTTGATTATAATATGTCTTGGTGACTTTCTTTTGAGATCAACCTTATGTGGGGTTCGATGAGCATTTTGATAGATATCTTCTCATCTTTCATGATATCAGGGAAGTTTTCTGTGAATAAGTCTTCAACAATTCTGTCTGTATTTTCTGTTATCGCTCCCTGTTCTGGTACTCCAATAACTCGTGGGTTATTTCTCTTAATAGAGTCCCACATAAGTCTTAGAGTTTCTTCATTTTTTTAAATTCTTTTCTCTGATTTTTCCTCAAATAAGTTGGTGTCAAGTGCTTTATCTTCAATGTCACTAGTTCTGATTTCTACTGCCTCAATTCTGCTCCTATGACTTTCTATTGAATTGTCTAATTCTGAACTTTTATTGTTAATCTTCTGGATTTCTGATTACTGTCTCTCTGTGGATTCTTGCAGCCTATTAAATTTGTCATTATGCTCTTGAATAACCTTTTGAAGTTCTGCTACTGCTTTGTATGTGTTTTCTTTGGCTTTCTCTGCATTTTGAAAAATTTCCTTTCTAATTTCTTGAATAGTTCTGTATATTAATCTTTTGTATTCTGCCTCTGGTAATTCCAAGAAATTCTCTTCTTCCAGGAAATTTATTGATTATTTTGGGAGCTTGCTGAAGCCATCATGCGCTGCCTCTTTATGTGATTTGGTATTGACTGTTGTCCCTAAGCCATCAATAAGTTATTATAATTTTATATTTGTTTAGTGTATCCAAGCTTCTTGTTTTGTTTTATTTTGATATGCCCAAATATGCTGCTTGTGTGCGCTAGTTTGATTATTGGCACCTTTGAAGCTCTAACGTCCTGTCACCAGGTAGTTAGGTCTGCAACTAAGCATGTATGCCCAGGAGTCTGTTAAATTTTCCTGTATGGATTCGGCTCAGATGTCAAGGCAGTCAGTCATCAAGTGTGTGGTGCAGGCTTTCACCCACAGTCTTAGAGAGGCATAGGTGATTGGTGTAGGCACAGGTATCTGGCTGCAGTAGGGGGTCATGCACTGAGCAAGGCAGGCGGCTGACGGCTGCCGCTGAGTGTCTGAAAGGAAAACGTGTCCCTGTTCACTGGAGTGAGTAGGTAGGTGAGTTTTGCAGCCAGACTATGAGCACCCTTCTCTGTTGGCTGTAAGAAGTGGGAGGCACCACTTATTCTTTGGCCCTTGTAGTAGGTGGCTAGGTGGCATGGGTGGAGCCACCAGTCCTCAAGCCCCTGATGCAGACAGGTAAGGCTCCTGCTTCAAGGGCAGAGCAGTGTCAAGTGTCACAAACCTGCCACTTCACAGGTGAAACAGTTGAAGTTAGACTTCAGGTATTTACCCTGTTACACTGTGGAAGTGAAGGTTTATGCTGTTGAGATGGGTCCACACAAGTCTATACAGGGGTGGAAGGCACTCAAAGTCTGTGGACCCCTTATGCCTGTGCCTAGGCAAAGGAGCTGTGCCAACCCTGAGTTTCTGGCCTAGGGGAGCTGATAGCTTATATTTTCCCTGTTTGTTAATTTGTTCCCTTTCCAAGGCCAGGAGAATGGGTCAGGGTGCCATATGGGATCTACTTCTGGCCCAGGGGACTCTTAGATCGCTGAAGCCGGCTGGACCCTGTGCAGAGCAGGTAGGGAGGAGGTAAATGGGAGAGAGGTGTTTCCCAAATGGTCTTTTTTTGTTGTTGTTGTTGTTAAATCCCCGCGAAAGGCCACACGCAAGTACTTATCTTTAGCCACTTGGATGCTGTTCTTTACTGGTTCGGAGTGACCAAGTAGAATCTCTGCTGCCGGATCTCTCTTGATGTGGAAAGTGCCTCCCGAGCAGGCGAGTGGAGCTGTATGCCCGCCTTACTGCACACCCTGAGCCGATCCAGGCTGAAGGGCTGCAGCTCCCACTGGATCAGGTCAGGCAACTCCTCACTGCTTCCAGACCGTCTCTCTCTTCCCCTGTCACTCAGTTCGATTCCTCAACTTTGGCTTGTTCAGGGTCCCTAGATTTTCATTTAAAATCAATTCATTTGTTTTTTCAGGTCTTTATTGTAAGAGGGACATAGGAAGCCATCTGACTACTCCACCATCTTGGCCCTGCCTCTATTTATTTATTTTTTAAATAAAGGACTAGTTAAAAGAAGAAATCTACACAGTGGTCAGTGATTGCTGCAAGACTGGTGGTCTCTTTTCCTCCAAACTCAGTTCATGGCTCTCAGGGGAACATGAAGTGGGAGCAGTGACCTTGGCGTTAACCGCTGCTTATCAGTCCTTGTGTTTGACAGGTTCAGGAGGAATGCTAAGGAGACCTTCTGCCGGCCCTCCTTCTCCCACCCACCTCCCCACCTCACCCTTTCTGTCCTTTCAGCCTCAGCCGCTTCTCCTATTCTCACTCCCTTGCGCCGTGCTTCCTGCCGTTGCGCTCATCTTGTTGAGACCGTCTGGTGTCTGCCTCCCCGCAGACAGGAAGTGTCACGAGGCAGAAACCAGTCCTGCCCTGCTCATTCTTCTCCACTTCCTGGCATCGCATTTCACTCGGGGTGGGCCTGCACCCATGTTTGTTGAATGAATGAATGATGCATGCATGAATGAATGCTGTGACGCAACTCCAGAGCAGCTGGGTAGGGTGTGAAATCAAGCGTTGCACGTGTTCGGCATTCAGGGGTTCAGTGGAGCCCCTTTGAAGGGCAGGAGGAAGAGGAATAGTGAACCTCTTTAGGACTTGGCTGAGTGAATCCACAGTGCTGAGAGTGCCAGAGGGATAGATTATTCCAGTCTCCAATCTGGGAAAGTAATAGCATGTATTAGTTGTGAAAATTGGGGAAAACGCTTTTCCACATTGTTTTTTTTTGGGGGGTGGGGGGATAAATAATTTAAGATTACTTCCAGATTTTGCAACCTTTTTTTTTTTTTTTTTTTTTTCAGAAATTAAAGGAGGAATAGAAAAAAATAATGGTCATTTTGTTGAGCATCGAGTCTTAATTGACAAAGTTAATGATCTGGAAACACCGATGTTGGAAAATGTCACTTTGTTATATGTGTCTGGAAGTGCAGATGGGAAAACAGATTTTTTTCTTTTTGTAGTAGGTTCATTAAGTGTTCAGGAAGAGGTTCTCTTCTGCACCATCTTCCACAGCCTGAGTAATTTGAGGCTAAATCTGAACTCCACTGCGTCTTATGTCCCTGTGTTGCTCGTCACCAACATGTAGGCCAGCGTCTGTCACTGGGCCAGGGCAGGGCCCCTGCCAGTACCAGGCTTAGAGTCGGACGATCCTCTCGGCCATGGCTGTGCATGAAGCGAGTGTGGTCATTAGAGAATAGTTACCGAGTGCTTACTGTTTGCCGAGAACGTCGCGCTGGGGGAAGAGAGGGGCAGGCGTCATGACAGTTATGTCCCGGATGAGTCGGCCACTCCTGCCCACACGATGCATGCTTGTGGCTTCCTGCCTTTCTGCCTCCTCCCTGGGGGGTCACATCAGCGTCTCTTCAGTCTGGGAGCTGTGCCCAGGCTCCCCCCACTCCCCCGTCTCCATCCAGAGTCTGTTGGTACCCCTCCCTCCTCCCTCCGAGGAGGGGTCCTCCCCCACCTGCTGACGCCCGCCCTGTGGCCTGTGTCAGGGCTCGGTGACGGTGCTCCCACACAAGCCCTCCACTTCGTTTCATTTTCCTTCCACCCTGGTTCTGTCCCTGGCTTACAGACAGTCCCTGAGCCTCTGCGATAATGTCCTGTCTCCCAGCTTTCATCCCCACATTGACCGGGAGTATTTCGCACCCCAGAGCCCTTCAGGCCTGCAGCCCGGGCTCCCCAACGGCCCTGCTGGTGAGGTACCCCAGAGGGTCTCCAGGGAAACCAGTTCCCAACTCCAGGGCCCCTCCCATTCATTACCTGGTCTCCTCACTCTCCAGCGGTCACCCTGCCCCCTTCACGCTCTCTCTTGCCCAGGTTCTCGGACACTGCCGCCGTTCCTGCCTCCTGGATAGGAGCGTTCCCCGAGTTCCTGGGCTCTGGCTTAGGAGTCAGCTGACCTGGTTTTCAGAACCTAGTTCTGAAACCTTTTCTCATCTATGACTGTAATCAAAAGTCAGCTTATATCAAAAGATGACTTAAGTCAGTGTATTGGATTTCTTGCTGTCTATGCCAAGTGGACAATTTAATAATTATCTGTTTTATAGTAAGTGCTTAAAAGATGCACACTGATTAAACTATCCTTTCGGTGAAAATTTGTTTCCAGAAATTGATTGCTCCAGCAAAATGGCATTATGCTTAGAAAGTGAGATCGCATTTCCTCTGAAAACTGAGAGTGGAATCTATTTGACAACTATTGATCTGTAAAGCATTTCATTAAGAAAACACAGTCAAAGTATACTTTTTATGGGAAAGGCAGTGGAGAGACACAAGATGTAACTTGTACTACTTGGTGCTCACTCGGCTTATCCTCGTCTGATAAAAACCAGCTCAGGTCTGCTCCGTTCCCTGCACAGTTCAGCCTGGCCTTGTCTGGAAGTTCAGCCTGGCCTTGTCTGGATTTTATACCCTCCTCAGTGTAAGAGGTTAGTCTAACCTTAGCAATACTTTACTGAAAAATTTTCTTAGGACTCTTTTTTTTTTCTAAGAAATTTTAATGCTGATGGGGTAATAGCCAGCAAGAACTGATAATATCTTAATTCAGCTCAATGCATGGCAACCCCATGTGTGTCAAAGTAGAACTGTGCTCCATAGGGTTTTCAATGGCTGGATTTTGGAAGTAGATCACCAGACCTTTCTTCCGAGGTGCCTTAGTGGACTAGAACTGCTAACCTTTTGGTTAGCAGCAGAGCGTATTGAACCTTTGCATCACCAGGGACTCCAATAACATCATAGTGCCTTTTTGTTTTGTTTTGTTATTGTTTTTAGACCAGCGCTCAAGAGAGTTCTGGTAGCTATTTTGGACTGTTAATGAGAGAGAATTTTTTATGAACTGAAGATGAATATGAAATAATTTTGCTTAATCAAAAAGAAAACTCTGAGCTATTCTACCTAAAGGCATGGACCTTTTAAATGACATTTGGTTATTCCAGCGAGTGTCTTGACTTACTGTAATAACATTCTGTTTTGACTCTAATAAATTATAACCCCATTACAGTTCATGCAGTTTTAATGGGGGCATTTTACCAGTGATATTAAAATACCTGTTTTGTTAAATCTCAGGGCAGTGTGTTTGAAAGCTCCCTTTTCAGGAGATATAAAAAAGGTGATGTAGGCTTTTCAGAGCTGTGGCTCTTTAGCAGTGACTCGGTATTACAGAGAAGATGCTCTGTGGCCTCACCCACCGCTACGCCTTTCTTCTCTGGGGTGGGACATCTGTAACCGCTTTACCTGGAGTGACCCGGAGAAACAGTCTTGGGGATCTTCTCTTTGGTTAGTGCCTCTTGACTGCACGTTAAGCCTGGGAAATAGAGGAAAGGAGGAATGTGAATAATCAAGCAGGGCCTCCCCTCAAGCCATCCAGCAACCTGAGATGGGGAGAAGGGCCAGGAAGATCACGACACGCTAGTGTCCACAGCCTGTGTGCACGGGAGCACCGGCGTGCGCCTGCAGGACCGGCACGAACACACACTGTCCGGCACTGGTGGCAGCTGCATGCTCAGCCACCTCCCTGTGGCCAGCAGCTGGACAGGTGTCGCAGAGACCTCTACCCCAGGTTTGCCCAACGTTGGGATTTACCAGAGTAAACTCACGGCAGCTGGTGACCGAGTAGCATCTGAGACATACGGATCCCTGTGGTGTACCTGAGTGTGTACCTCACTCGGCTTTGGCAGTCCTCCTTCATCATGAGGATTGAGTGATCCCTTCAGGAGCTGGCCCACCTCTCTTGGCATCCCAGCCCTCTGATGGACTAGCATTCAGATCCCATGGGCCACCCCTCGAGTTCATTTCTCACGAGCTACCCCTAGACTTCTTAAACTTCCTCTAGGCTTAAAGGCAGAACATTTAAGGGTCCAAGGTTCATTTCCCTAACAACACGGCAACTAGAAGGAGAATTGAAACTAACCAGAAAGATTGGTGCTAGTGTAAGACCTTGGAGATACGCTGGTTTACGGGTGGGTGAAACCGGGGGGTGTCTTCAAGGCTGTTTACAGTTAGCATGACCATGGTAGGGATTCCAGGTAAGGGAATGCAGAGAGTTGTTGGGACACCAGTGCGGCATGATTTTAGGGAAGACAGCATCCGAAAGGGAACTGCAAACAGAGCCCCCGTTTTTAAAAACAGAACAGAGGAAAGGAGTGTAGAGGTATTTTATACAGGCCCTCATCCACGGATGCGCGACTCATTCCTTGTTTTTTGGGGACCAGGACTTTTCATGTCCAGAATGAAGGGAATTTGGCAGGTAATCTCTAAATTACCAGCCAAGTATGGGAAATGGTAGACTCACAGGGCTGTAGTTTGCAAATATTGCCTGCCTCTGAACTTTATAATGCCCTTCAAAATATCTCTGTGGTGAACTTTAAATGAGAGCAATATTAAACATTTTTCTAGAATTTCACCAAGAAAAAATGTATTCACCGTATCAGAACTTGTAAGACAGCTAAATGTTTGCTAACTATCTTTTGCCTGAAGAAAATCAGAAAACTGTTCCCTGGGTCATTATCCCAGCCCCATCAGTTATCCGCTGCATGACCTGGGGCTCGCTATTAACTTCTCTGCCCTCAGTTTCCTTATCAGGAGAATGGGTTAATAATAGCACCTGTTTCATAGGAATTAAATGATGATTAAATTCTATCATACATGTAAAGTTCTTAAAAGAGCGCTTTGCAGAGCGCGCTTAGCAAATGGTGATTGTTAATAGCTACCTCCCTCTTTTTCTGCCCCTCTTTCCCCCTCTCACCCCTGGAAGTGCAGAGGCCCTTGCTATGTACCAAGCCAAGTTACTTCCCTCTCTTAGACAGGGCTTCTATGCGCGCTCTGAACATCAGTTACCCTGTGAAGGAGACCCGTCTCATAATGGTGGTCATAGTGCCCTCCCAAATGACTGGAGACTCTAGGTGCAGTAGTTTAACTGGAGTCCAGAGTATTTATCCTGAATTGTCGAAACCTAAGCTGAAATGACAAACAAAACCCTACGACACCGACGGTAAATAATTTTAGTGTGCTTTTTTGACGCAGGTGTGTTCTTGTAAAACAGTAATTGCTTTTATCATTTTTCTTTGGTCTCTAGTTTCTTTAATGATACGATTGAAGAGTTGCAAGTAGCTGTACCTTATTAATAAGCTCCGATCACTTGGTGGTCTTTGCACAGCGGAGGACAACGTTTGGTCATGGTTTCGAGTCGTTAAGCTGACCAGCAGATTGAGATAGTCTGGATAGGAGGAGTGTCAAAAGGAAAAGAAACAGGAGGATTTAGCAGCCTGGAAGAGGAGGCAGTGGTGGTTCAGTGGTTGAACTCTTGCCTTCCATGCAGGAGACCCATGTTCAATTCCTGGCCGATCTATCTATCTTATGGACAGCCACCACCTGTCTGTCAGTGGAGGCTTACGTGTTGCTGTGATGCTGAACAGATTTCGGCAGAGCTTCCAGACTAAGATGGACTAGGAAGAAAGGCCTGGCGATCTACTTCTGAAAATGAGCCAACGAAAACCCTGTTGGTCACAGTGGTCCAGTCTGCAAGCTCTCATGGGGACGGTGCAGGACGGGGCAGCGTTTGATTCCATTGTGCATGGGGTCACCATGAGTCGAGGGCTGACTCAGTGGCCGCTCACAAGACAAGCATGAAAGAACATAGAAATAGCTCATCCAACCCCCTTTTTAGACGAGGACACTGAGGCACTGAGATGACCCCAGAAGTTGTGGGCTTCCTTTTTCAGAGTGGTGCGTACTTTGTGCTTGGGGCGAGTGGAGTGTGGCGGAGTGTGGGCTGGCAGGCTTGGTCCATTTTGCTCTTCTTTGTATTCTTAAATTGGGGTTGTGGTTGTTGCTGTGTGCCCTTAAGTTGTTCTAGACTCTAGAAACCCCGTATGACAGAATAGAACTACCCCATAGGGTTCCCGAGGCTTTGATCTTTACGGGAGCAGATCACCAGTTATTTTCTCCTGTGGAGCAGCTGGTAGGTTCCAGCCACCAACTGTTCAGTTAGTAGCCGACCGCTTAACCATTGTGCCACCAGAGCTCCTTTAAAACAGAGTTGTTGTTGTTAGGTGCCATCAAGTGGGTTCCGACTCGTAGCAACCCTATAGGACAGAGTAGAACTGCCCCCTATAGGACAGAGTAGAACTGCCCCCATAGGGTTTCCAAGGAGCAGTTGGTGGATTTGAACTGCTGACCTTTTGGTAAGCGGCCGAACTCTTAACCGCTATGCCACCAGGGTAGGTGTTCTCAAATAAATGTGTTTAAAGATAGATTTGAAAAAATAAGATTTCTTGACTTCTAGATGGTGGAAAAATACTCTATCCATAAGAGGTGGGACATAGAGAAAAGGAAGCTGAAAGCTGTTTTCCTGGAAGCCTATAATCATGGTCTCTGTGTGGTGGGCTGTCCACATAGGGCTGGACCTCTCTGCAGAGGGACATGGAAACCAGATTCCCCGAGGTGTCAGCAGCCCCTGGTCTCACCTCTCAAGGCCTTTGGAGTCACAGTGGTTTGGGAAGTTGTCACCTCTTATGTTCTTACCTCTTGCGCAGGCCGTTGCTGATAGATAGACAGGAATCTCCGAAGTCCACCGGGTTGCGGCTGCCGTCCCTGGTCCCAGAGGAAAGGGCAAGAGAAGGCTTCCTTCTCACTTACAGAAAGATGACTTCTTTGAAGGAGGCACCGTGCAAGGCATTGGGGATTCATTGGTGGTCCAAAAAAGACACAGTGCCTGCCCTCCTTGAGCTTACATAGCAGGGGACGATCAGCCACGCACAAGTTACGAGGTAGTGGAGGTCAGTTGTGAAAGAAGGGAATGGGCTTGGAGAACACAGCAGAGAAGCCTGTGGAAGGTCGGAGAAGACATCCTTGAAGAAGGGGGTTTGATCTGCTGCTTCCAGTAACATCTGCCACCATCTTTCTTTTTTCTTTTTTTTAAGGCATTTATCTGACTTTGCCTGCTAGCCCCCCCTCCCCCGGGATTTAAAGATGTCTCTGTCACCCAGTCCTGTTTGCACCCAGCAGAGTACCTTCCACCAGACAATAAATAAAGCATTTGCTGAGTGAATGAATTTCTAGTGCTAACACATTTTCAGCTTTTTCTTTCTCAGTCAATATTTACTGAGTGAGTAAATGATTGACAGTCAAAAATGTTGATTAATTATGGTGAGATTCGGTTCTTGGTTGATTGTCCATCTTCTGGGTATACAAATGGTAACTAATAAAAAGGTTTCTAGAGAGGCATAGCTTTTGCAGTGTTTCAACAAATTTTAATTGAGTTTAAACTAGATGTAGATTTAGTTATAGATTTCACTGTCTTCCAATGAAAGAACCAATGCTTCCATGTTTAAAAATTTAAGTTTAAAATTTATTGAACAATGTTAATATTTCCCCACTAATCTCATTTTCTTAATTTTTAAATTGCTATTATAAGGTAATACACATTTGTTATAGAAAAATTAAATATATATAAACGAAAAGCAGAAATCTTAATGTGTATTGATATATTTCAATTTTTATTTGATCACATCGAGTGAGTTCAAAGAACTTTATGATGAAAAATCCTCTGAAGAGTTAGAGTAATGTGTGTTTAAAAAGAAAAGTCTTAAAAATTGATTTTTTTCCTCTCAAGAGCTGAATACATGAACCATGCTTTTGTTGATTCTGATTTATGATTGTCAAAACTGAGGTCTGGGTTCAATAGGTATTTTGTAGCTTGTTGTTCTGTTAAACTGTGTTCTATCCACTTACATAATGAAATAACAGCAGAGAGGGCTGGTTGACCCCCGAGGAATCTGCTGTCTTACACTCTGCCCCATCTGGGGATAGAGAGGAAACCTCAAATGTAGTTAAAGTTTTCTTCTGTTTGTGGGGGGTGGGGTGCTTTTTCTTTCTACCATTCCTTGTTCCTTTTATTCAGAATCCTTTTCTCCTTTTCCTACCTGCCATCTTCTGCTAGCTGTTCACTCTTTGACTTCCTTCCTCCCCTCTCCCTCTCGCCCTGTGAGTGGGGCAGCACTGCGCTGAGAGCTGATGCCCCTTTGCAGCTCCTGTGGCTTCTCCACCTTCTCCAGCTAGCCACAGTGGCTCCCAGAGGATGCCACAGCGTCGGCGGCCTCGGGATTGAGCAGATGGGATGGAAAGTGCGAGAGATCTCTTGGTTTTGAGAGGTGGAGACACCCTTCTGAAACTTCTAATTGCGTCCATCCAAACAAAGTCAAATCTGAGGTTTTGTAACTGATTTTATCCTTGTAGAAATAAGAGAAAGGGGCCCGGTAGCACAATAGTTAAACGCCCAGCTGCTAACCGAAGGGTCGGTGGTTTGAACCCACCAGTCACTCTGCAGGAGAAAAGACCTGGCTGTGTGCTCCTGTAAAGATTACAGCCTAGGAAACCCTATGAGGCAGTTCTTTGTCCTCTAGGGTCACTATGCGTCAGAATTGACTAGACAGTACACAGCAACAGGAATAAGAAATGGGACCGTCACTGGAGTTGGGTGTGTCTATCCATGGGTAGTTAACCCCGACTGCCCCTTTTAATATAATATGTGCTTAAGAAGTATGGCAACATTCAGTCTAGGTTAATTTTTACAAAATACAGTCTTTATATATTTTAGTTAAAAAATTTAATTCCATGGTCCTAGAGTTTTTTTTATCAGAACAAGCTAGGTACAACTTCTGGATTGTATTTTGTCATTCCTTATTCCATGTCCCCTTAATAAGTCACTGAACTACCATCTGTATTTTGCAAAATTAACAACTGATTATGAATTAGACAGCATAATGAAAATTCTTTAAAATCCAGTACACAGGAGTCGTTTTTATGAACTAAGCAGCTTCTAGTATATTTGAATGCCTCGTTGAAGATGATTATTTAAGGTATTCAATTCAGTTTTCTTTTAAAAATCTGTCTAAGAGATGAGTATTCTTTAGAAGCGTAAAGATCTGATTTTGAGACGCGTTAGAGGCCATTTATTAGTAGTAATCTTTTTTTTTTCTTCTTCAGAGAGTCTTGAATCTTTTTTTGGGTTAAATGTGTTTCTTGCAAGAATTGTTTTAGGAAATATTTCGGGTATTTAAGGAAGTGGTTATCTTTGCTTTAAAAAATGCTTATTGTGAAATGTTAAAAAACAGCAACCAAAAGGCAACTTTAACTCAAATGCATTCTGTCCTTCTACGGTGCTGTTTGTCGGTGATTTCCCATACTAGAGGTTTCTGAATTAGGAATTCGCATAATGACGAGTTCTGCTCAGTTTGGTTCTCCACAAAGGCTTGTTGTCTGAGCTTCAAACAAGGCTGCAGCTGATCTGTGTAGCACACATCGGCTGTTGATCCAGTTTAAGTGCGTGTCCGCGTCGCTCGTTTCTGATCAACCTGAGAAATTTGCATGCTGCAGAGCAACCATCTTCTTTTATACTTTATTAAATATCTGTCAATTATAAATATCAAGGTTTTACATTAATGTCAAGATAGTACATCAAAAATTCATGGAATATGTGACTTTTTCCAAGGGTATTTAATACTTAATGCATTTGTGTCATTTTTCTTTGCAGAGATATTGACAGGTTTTATTAAGTGTTTGTTAGGGAGATTTCATTTTTATCAAGGGACTATAAAGAGAAGCCGCGTGCTGAATCAATTTTTTTAAACCAGAATATCGTTCGTTTCTTCCATCTTCAAACGCTTGTAATCCATAGGTTTTATTTGAATTTCTTCTTGGTTTATTTTTGTTTTATGTGAGTGATCGTTCGAGACCGAACTTTAATAAGGATCAAATATGCTGACTGTCGTGGTTTTTAATTTCCTTCAGCATAGCCACCAGACCCAGGCAATATGGTAAATTCTTCAAAATGTCATACTTACATATTTAGCAGTATTGCTGCTTTTTATTGAAGCTAAACAAACAATTTTAGATATTAATCTTTTCCCAAACATAGTGATTATTTTGTACTAGGTACAGTATTACTGTGTCTCATATGGAATACCTCCTTTTGATGGAAAAGGGAATGGGGAAGTGCCTGCCTTGGCAAACAGAAGCAAGAGTTCTCTGACAAAGTAAGCTCTTTAATGCTGCACGTCTGATCAGGAGATGTAGCAATTGTTCATTTCTCCAACTTCAAATATTTATTATGCTCAAGAAAGCATAAAAATATCAACCACTTGAAAAGTCAGCAGGAAATGTGTGGCTCGTTGCTAAGCCTGTATTTTGGGGGGCAGAGGGCGCCTTTAGTGCTTGGACGGACCCCCTGGCCTGCCCTGCCTTGGCCCCGCATTCTAAGAGGTCCTGTCTCTGGTCTTTCTGACAGTGGCCAGCTAAAGCTGTGCAGGGCACCTGCTCACCCATCCCAGGCCTGTCTGTGTCTAGGAAACTACCGTCACAGCTAAAACCAAGTGCCAGCAAAATATGCGTTTTCTGTTGTAATTTTACATTGTTATTTTTAAAGTTTAGGTAGGAGAATCTTTATCAGGGAAGCAGGTCATGAGCACAAAACCCTTGAAGGATTTTGCCCTGTAAAGTGAGGAATGTTCAGTTACCTCTCCTCTCTTGTCATCGTGTGTGAGCCTGAAGACTTTCAGCTAAGAACATTTTAGGCATTTTCAAGTAACTTCGGATTAATATTAGCATTTTTGAAGGACGTGTGTTTTAACCTTCACCCAGTCTTCAACAGGGAAAAGCCTTGGTTTTAAAAAATAAAAAAAATTGTCCAGAGCTTAAATAAAAATAGTTGGAAATAGACGTTTTTCTTTTCCTTGTTCATTTTTTCCAGGATACGTGAGAACATTTATTTTCAAAATTAAATATTTTTCACATGCAAATCATTTTTGTTATCTGACTGTTTCAAGGTCCTTATAAAACTATTACATAATCATTTTTAGAGGTAGGACAGGCTTTTTAGAAACCGGGTTTGGGTTTACAGCAGGTTGCTTCAGAGGCCTTTCCCCGGGAAGTAGGGAACGCCAGGACTGTAGCCTGTTCCGCCAGGGTGCCAGTAGGTGGGGATAGTGTCACAGTAGTGAGAGCCTGTTGAAATGGAAGTACTCGCCTTTCTCTGTAGTGTCAAATTTTGCTTCAGTGTAACGGTTAAGTGCATGTTTCTGTGGCAGAATAGCTTTTTATACCAGAATTAAGTAGAGTATGCACACCCTATTTTTTTAAGCGGATAAGAATGACTGTTTCTAACAGGCTCTGCAAACGTTACATAACCCTGCAGCCAAAATACTCTTCCAAATTAATCTGAAGAACACATTTGCAATGTTTTTTTCCTTACGACTTCATCAGACTGTGAGCATGAGCTTAAATGTTGGGTGAGAAATGTATAGACATAGTAAAGAGAGAGACGATTTCCATCTGATTGGCCCTGATGAGGCTGCCCTTGTTATTTGAGTAGACTTTGTAGGGGTGAGGCTGGTTCGTGCATTTAAAGATCTTTGAGTACTGGAAGATTCTCCCCCAAGCCATTTTGACTTCCAGCAGCCTAGTTTTGAAAATTGCCATGTTTTCTTGTATTTAATAAATGAAACTTTTTTTTTTTTTTGGTGTAGTGTGTAGTGCTTATGGGATTTAACGTGGGAATTTACCAACTTCCAAAATTCCATAGTGAATTCCGCAGTTTTAATGAATTAAAACATTTTAAAATAACAAACATAACAAAACTTTCTCTCCTCCTGTAGTTTGAGAAGAGGTGGGACTCGCAGTACGCCCAGCAGATCAGATAATTTGAAGTTTTATCATTCATAAGTGAAAAGAAATTTTAACAGTAGAATTCTTTTTTTTTAAGGTGCCTAAGTTTTTCTGTGGTGCTTTTAATGATCACATTCATCCTGGAGGGGGAAAAGTGGGTCTCATTTGTTAAATTTGCAGTTTTGTAATGAAAAACGTGAACCCTGTTGTGGGAGCTTAATAATTAAGTGGAAAATGGCTTCAGGACTCTCACAGCGCCGTCTTCAGCTCAGCCGGCCCAGGTGAAAGCAGTGCCAAGCTTTAGGCCTCTCGGGTTTCCTGTCTTGGGGATGTAGGTGATCGTGGCACTGATTTTGTTTTTGTTTTTTTTCCTCACAGAGAAAGGATTGCCTGGTATTCCTGTAACAGCTAGAAATGTCCCTGGGCAATATGACATTTTATATGTTGACTTAAAATATATCTCCCTTAATTTCATTTTTATTATCACAAACCTACATTTTAGAGATTACATGAATACATTTTTATATTTTGACTTTCCTTCCAAAGAGTTAAAACTGAACTAAGGATTAGAAGGGAGAGGCAGGCACCTGGGAGCCAACACCCAATTGGCAGCCTTTTGTAATACGTAATTTGCCTAAAATTGCGCACCTCGCACAAGCTTTTATTTTCTAATTGATTTACGGTTTGCGCCACTTCTCCCTCATCCCCTACTGTCCTGCTTACGGTGCCAGCGAGTACATTACAGTGAGAGATGATAAATTACGGCACACTTGTGATGCTGATGTGTCAAGAGTAAAAACTGCGTGGTACATGGAGCTTCATGCATTAACAGTGGCGTGGGACACAGCTCCAGCCGGATTCCATTTGTATCTCAGAAATGCCATTTGTTCGTTTGATCACTTACTGCAGTCTGTCTATCAGCCTGTAATTGAAACTGAAGATTAAAATTACACCGTTACAGCTTTTAATTTCTTAATTGAGACAAAGTTTTTAAGTGCTTGAAAGGTCTACGGTGGGGGCGTTGTGAAGAGAGAATGTGAAATGTAGAAAATTTTCTCTTCAGTGTGAAGTTTTGGGTATTTTTATCAAATGTTTATTTCTTTTGTCCAGAGGAAAGAAAGTAGTAAAATTTAAATATTTTGATCCTTATTTTATCTTTATCTTATTTCCTTGGAAATTTTGTTTTCTAATTTCACAAAACTGTATTTTTCCCGACTGTCTGTCCTTGAGCCACGTTGTCAATGAATATGATTCATTTACACATAACAAGTTGATGCCCATCCAGATGATCTAAGTCAGAGACAAATGAAAGAACTTTCAACATATCAGAGTGCCTTTAATTGTCCTTTTGGTTGATAGAAGCGATCTGACATCTGCCCGTAAGTCAGAAAAGTACAAAGAAAGGCAGGGCTGGTACCTCATGTCCGGGGCTCCACGTTTGTTTGGGTCAGACAGCCTCAGCCTGGGCGGGCCTACCTTTTGCAAAGTCAGTCCACCTTAAATTTTATTTTTGTGTGGTGTCTGTGGGTTCTGGTATCGAAATATGAAGAAGCAGATTTATGGCGGCTGCTGGGCACAACAAATTAAGTTGACAGTGATGTATGAGCGCCTAATAGCGTGATGATCCCTCAGCGCGCGCTGGACGCCTCCTGCTTCATTTGGCTCTTGTTAGGATCTGTTAGCAGCTAAATAATGCAATTCTGCTGACTGACTTGTTCTCCCGTTTTCTCTTTTCACCTCTGCTTTCTCAAACTTCTAACTCCCAGACCCATCCTCACGCCAACAAACTGCCCTTGAAGGACTTGTTCACTTATGAGGACTACAGGTTGGTGTGTGTATGCTGTGTGCGAGGCGCGTGAGTGAGTGTGCCTGCGTGCGTGTGCATTGAGGGGCGTTTTCTGAGTGAACGTGGGATCTTGGAAGAGAGGGAAATACTTCAGTCAGAAGTGACCTGCTGTGTCCATTTAAAGCATGGAAACAGATCGTCTTTCAGAAGTCATATCTGTGGTGCGGCTACGTATCAGCATTTTAATAGCCGTGCAGAAATTGCCGTTAACCTGCAGTGGTAGGGGGTTATTGAGGTGGCCGAATGACACTTGAGGTTAAGATTAGTGTGAGGTGGTCATGAGGCTTTTTTCTTTTCCTTTCTAAGTAGACTATTTCAGTATAAAGTGGGGACTTCTTTTCGAACAAAAAGACTTAATTCACTGCACAAAGTAAGAAGAAATAGCATTCTGCATTCACACAGTTCTTAGTGGATAACAGAAAGGAGTTGCAGCTTTGGTTTTCATTGAGGATTGAAATGGATGCAGTCAGCATTTGGGTGAGGGAGGGGAGGCTCGGCTTGGGGAGGGTGGTTTGGCCAGCAGGGAAGACCCACTGGGAATTCAGGGCCTAGAGGGCCAGGCCTTTCAACCTCCATTCCCCACCCTCCTTCCCTCCAACGTCCCCCCTTAATCATGGGTGTCCTCCGGCTCCTTTCACTCTCCCCACGGCCCCCTCAACCCTAGATTTGGTTTTAAATGGTGGTGAAGGCCAAAGCTTACCTTTGGTGCCTAGGAAAAGGGTTTGAAAATTTGTGAGGAGTCAAACCTAAATTTCTGATTATTCTTACCAAGACAGGCGTTTAGATGTTCTGACCTTAATTCACCTTTTTTTCCTACTGTTTTAGGTGGGCCGTGTCCTCTGTAATGACAAGACAAAACCAGATTCCCACAGAGGACGGTTCCCGGGTGACCCTTGCTCTGATTCCTCTGTGGGACATGTGCAATCACACCAACGGCCTGGTAAGGGCTCCCTCTGGTCAGGTTGGATCCGGGAAGCTATTGTTACTCAGTTTTAAAATGAATATGCCACCTACCCACAGTGATTGGTGGTTTTTAACCCTCAACTTCTCCCCTTACTGCCTCCCTCCAAAAAAAGAACGCTCCAAGCCGTGCCACTCTCCCGCCTCCCACAAAGAGAAGCCAATATTTTTCTCTTATCGCGTTAATTTAGTACTGAAAACTGGGAGCTTGAACCTCAGACAGCTTTCAAAAACCACAGTGAACTGCATTTATTTGCTAAGCTGTAATTCAGTCATTCTTATTTTATTGTACCACAGACTGAACCAGTGTTTCTTTTTTCTTATTCTTTCTAAAATACTAATTTATTGAAAAGTCAGTCTTTCTCGTTTTCCCTTCTGTGTTCCTCTTTTTCTTTCTTTGCTGATTCTTATTTCCAGTTAGTAGTTTTCTTGGATTCTTTCCTGCTCTCTAGCCCTTCACCTGGTGTGCTGCAGACCCTTGTCCGTGTGTATGACTCTGCTTTTGTCCAGGAGCGGTTGCTAACTGTCCTCGGCGTTTACGGGGAAAGGTGAAGGGGGGGACTTGCATGCTTGGCTCCTGGCCCTTGAATGTGGGGGTCGTTTGGCATCAGCACACATGGGAAGCACTGGGTAGGGGCCAGTAAGAAAATCTGGACACTTCGTAATTACTGTTCCCTGCAATTAGTAAAAGGAAAAGACAAGCTCTTTTTTCAGCGTTCTTGGGATTCCAGTCAGCAGCCTAAGTTGAGATTGTCTGAGAGAGATTTCCTGATCTTAGTAGATAGAAATATGATGAATCAGAATATCCTGAATTTTTTAGACGTTACCCTAGTACGCGGGTCTTGTGCGTGTTTTATTTGTCCTTCCTCCCCGTCAGCTTTCTTTGTTACGTTAGCAGTGTTCTAAACCGACTGGAAAATGCTGTCAGTGAGTATTTCACACCTAATTCCACGAAATGGCCAGAAGACGCGTGGTGTGTGCAGGCACTTAGGTCGAATACTCCAGCTCTGAGTGGGCAAGGCCTCGCAGGAAGTGCGCTCTCCACTCGTGAGTCTCGAAGGTGTTTACGTTGTAGAGAGAAAGGACAGTTCTGCTTTTATAATTATATTCTTGCTTTAATTTAGATATGCTTGATTTGATCAGCAGTACTAAGGAACAGTAGCATATTGTATGGTTTATCTTTGTGAATGAAGAAGATTTATATTCTTTGTTATTGTTTTTCTTCAGAAATAATGTAAACTGATCATAAGATTGAAGTTTTTAAAATTTTTCAAATAGCTTTCAGGATCTGACTATAGACTTTTTCTCTTTTTAGATTAGATCACAGGTTCCCAAACTTGACTGAACATTAGAATCATTTAAAGAATTATCAAAATCTCAATGCCCAGGCCACATCCTAAACCAATTATCAGAATCTCTGGCAGTTCCCTAAAAAAATATTGTAAATAGGCAGAAATAAACAGTACAGAGCATCTGTAGTAGAACGCAACAGTCCTTTCCCACTGGGCCACTGGCCTGCTTCCCTGGAGTCTACTGGCTGCCTGCTCCCAGGTTGTTGTGGCCCGTGGTCTAGTGTGAATTGCTCCAGTCCCCTCGTTTTACAGTTACCCACCCCCCCAACACACAGGTTTTTGTGTTGCTTCCATGCAAATGAGGTTAAATGATTCACTTTTTCCCCCTTACTAATAAGCATTAGTTTATCTCAACATAAAAATAGCGGATTGACAACAGCTGATGCTGTTTTCCCTGTGCTGTGCCCGTGGGCTTCAACCTGCAGACACGCTGCTGAGCTCAGAAGGTTTCTGCAGGATGCTCGTCCTCGTTCTTTGTGGTGATTTTCCCTCATGCTTAACTCCACCCCTTGGCTGAACTGCTTCCCATTGTCATTAGAACTCTTCATGGGAAATTTTGTCTGGTAGAATTTGAGAAAGTCTATTTTAACATCGCAGAGTTGTATATTATACATATTAGCAGTCAATCTCTTTAAAAAGTGAGGTGCTTGAAATTAAGGTTCAGCTTTTTAGACAAGAGATTTTCTTTTTTGTGTGTGTCTATCCTGACGATCATTCTCTTATTGTCTGTCTATCCTGACTATCACTGAGGGAGTAGGTAGAAATTTGTAACCCAGCAACGCTGTCTGCTTCTAACAATGCCCCAAAAAACCTGGTTATGGTAGTAGAAACGGAAGAATCAAGTCAGTAACAGTAACTCCAAGTCAGCAGCAGTGAGGAAATACAGAGAATAAAAGGTGAACACTTTGGCTGGGTTCTGGTGAATGTCAACTACGGTCCTAGCCACCTGGAGAAGCAAACTTAGATACGTTCGTAAGCTATAGTACTAAGGTGTAAGAAAGAATAGATGTTTAAATTTTCCGTGATTTGTTCCAAATAAGTAGCGTAAGTAGAATACACATGGGCAAGATAAGAGCCTAAGTAGCAGGTTTGCTTTCTTGGGGTTGTTCAGTTTATACAGAGGAGGACACCTCTGAGAGGTTTAGAGGCCACTGTATCAGTTCCCTAAAGTTGCAATGGTTAAGCACTTGGCTGGTGACTGAAAGGCCAAAGGTTCGAACACACGAGCCGCTCCACGGGAGAAAGGTGGCAGTCTGCTTCTGTAAAGATGACAGCCTTGAAAACCCTATGGGGATGTTCTACTCTGTCCAGTAGGATCCCTATGTGTCAGAATCAACTCAGCAGCAGTGAGTTTGGTTTGATTTGATATTAGTTCCAGAGTCCTCAGGTGACGCATACAGTTAAGTGCTCGGCTACTAACTGAAAGGTTGGCAATTCGAGTCTACCCAAAGGCACCTTGGAAGAAAAGCCTGGCAGCCTACTTCCCAAAAATCAGCCATTGAAAACCCTGGGGAGCACAGCTGTACTCTGACACAGGTGGGGTCGCCATGAGTCAGAATCAGCTGAGCAGCAACAGGTACGTTAGTTCCAGTGTATGAAGTGTCGGCGTGATCAACTCTTAAATTTGAGTATGTGACTCTCCGTACCAGTTAGGATGATAAGGTGTCGGCAAATTTAAGCATAACTGAGTGAGGCTGTTTTTTAAGGCCTTTCTGTTTGTGCATGGAAAAGTTTAGAGGCCTCTGGAAAGAACTCCTTAGATAGGATAAGGAAGTGCTGGATAACAGTAGTAGTACCCAGAGCGGACACTAGGGGGTGCTTCCTAGCGCCCATTCTAAGTATGTTGTGTCACTAGGAGTTGGAATCGACTTGGTGGCAATGGGTTTGGGGATCAGGAAGCATGAGGTCTTTGCCACTCTGAAAACTGGACAGAACCATTCTGCATAGGGGTGCCTGCCTGCTGCTCCCTCCCTCCCTCAACCCCCTCTCTCCCTCCCTCCCTGCCTCCTTCTATCCCTCCCTCCCTGCCTCCCTCTTTCCCTCCCTCCCTGCCTCCCTCTATCCCTCCCTCCCTGTCTCCCTCCCTCCCTGCATCCTTCTCTCCCTCCCTCCCTCCCTTCCTTTTTCCCTCCCTCCCCCTCC
>NW_004443981.1:12747871-12758586 GCF_000243295.1 Trichechus manatus latirostris
TCCTATCCTTTCTCCCTCCCTCCCTCCTTCACTCCCCAGCATCTAGGGTATTGGATCTGCATCCAGTCCATCTACCAGTTCTCCTAGCGAGTGTGCTTTTCTTTTTACATCTCTAACTAGAGGCTGACTCTCCAGAAGACAAACGCAGAGGACATTGTGATGCTGGTGTGACGAAGGGAAGCTGCGGGCTGCATGGGGTCTGGGTGGCACAGGCCTCACAAGTAAAGCTCCGATGATTTGGCAAATGGGAGGGCCTGGGGCAGTGCCACAGCAACTGAAGGAAGCAACGTAACATGGTGGTAGTACATTCTGAAATGTTTGAGGTTTTTACACTAAGTATGTATATTGTACATGGAAAAAGCCCATAAAGATTATTTAAAAGTAGTTTGTTCTAAGTAGCCGGGCTTACCTGGGTTTGAGTCCTGGTTCTACCAGTTCACTGCCCCCGCCTCAGGCCGAGGCTCAGGATCTCTGGGGCCTTGAACATGCTCCCTAAAGTTGGAACCCCTCTCTCTTGCTCTGTAAAGTGGGGCCAGCAGCTCCCTCCTGGGGCAGTTGTGCCCTCTGAGTGCTGTGTCTAAAATGGCCACACACTCCCCAGAGCCAGCCCTTCCTGCCCACCGTCCTTCACTCTGTCGTCTGTGTCCTGTCTGCCTCACCTGTTTGCTTCTGTATATCCGCCCCCCCCCCCATTAGAGTGCAGGGAGGTCTGTCTGTTTTGTTCCTCGCAGAACCCCCAGTGCCTGGCGGTGGGAATGCGTGCGCGCCTGGGGACTCGGTGCTTGTAGGTAGTATTTCCCATGCCTAGGAGAAAGGCCAGAAGGATATCAACCAAAATGTTAATGGGATTGCGATCTGCTCCTCCTTTCTGGTTCGTTGGTTCGCTTGTTTTCCCAATTCTATCTGCTGAGCATGCATTACCTTATCCCCCCACCCCAGCGATGAAAGTCAGATGACATGGACTTACTGAGGAAGACTCGGAAAACGCAGAAGAGTATAAGAGGAAGATGAACGTTATCACTGACCCTGGCTGTTTACATCCTGAGGGGTGTGTGTGTGCGCGTGTGTGTGCGGTGCACTTCCTCCTGTTTAATATTCACATGTAGGTGATGCTGGAACACTGATGTGGCCCCTGCCTGTTGAGTGTGCAGTCTGGTTGGGGGTACATGGGAGAGGATGCTGCGTTGCATACAGAGCTGAAGACAAGTGTGATGTACACACACGTGTGCTCCCAGGAACCGGAGCCGAGAAGGAGCTGCAGGTGGCCCCCCATTCCCTGCCGTGCGCACACTCCTCCTCAGCTCCAGCTCAGCCCCCGCCACAGGCAGACTTGGGGCTCCCCCGGGGCTGTGTGCGGCTCTGTGTATACCTGGGTTTGGGTTGTGTGCAGCTCCGTGTATGCCTGGGTTTGGAATGTGTTTCTTCCCATGGCCATCTTGGGGACTGAGGGTTTTTGGGCTGTTTTCCAGGTGCCAGCTTAGTGCCTGGCATGTACCAGGCCCTCAGTGAACATCTGTGGGAGGAAGTCAGTTGGGGCGGGATGGGGCCATGCAGCACACTGCGTGGATCTGGGGAGGTGAGGAGGAGTGAAGGACAAGTGTGGCAGTGCCCGGCGTCTCTAGGCCGCCTGCGGGACCGCCGCCCTTTCCAGCCTCCCCGGCCTGGGCTCTGAGACGGGCCTGGTCAGTGGCTGTGGGTTGTGGCCGTGGTGGTGTCCAGTCCCTCCTGCAGGACCCGTACTCAGCAGCAGGGTCCTTACTCCCCTCGGAGGCCTCCCAGGGAGACCGGAGCCTTGCCTGAGTGGGAGCTGCTTCCTGCTGCCCCCTGGAGGGGCCTTTAGAACCCGGCCTTGGGCAGAGGGGGTGGCAAGGGCCGGGGGGCTACTTCCTGCTGCCCCTTGGAGGGGTCTTTAGAACCCGGCCTTGGGCAGAGGGGGCGGCAAGGGCTGGGGAGCTGCTTCCTGCTGCCCCTTGGAGGGGCCTTTAGTACCCGGCCTCGGGCAGGGGGGCGGCAAGGGCCAGGGGCTGCTTCCTGCTGTCCCCTGAAGGGGCCTTTAGAACCCGGCCTTGGGCAGAGGGGGCGGCAAGGGCCGGGGGGCTGCTTCCTGCTGTCCACTGGAGGGGCCTTTAGAACCCGGCCTCTGGCAGGGGGGCTGCAGGGGCCGGGGGCTGCTTCCTGCTGTCCCTTGGAGGGGCCTTTAGAACCCCGGGCAGAGGCAGAGGAGGCGGCAGGGGCCGGGGGCTGTTTCTTGCTGTACCTTGGAGGGGCCTTTAGAAGCAGAGGCAGAGGAGGCAGCAGGGGCCGGGGGCTGCTTCCTGCTGCCCCTTGGAGGAGCCTTTAGAACCCGGCCTCGGCAGAGGGGGCGGCAGGGACCCCAAGCCCCGGCTAGCATGTCTGTAATTTTATTGTGATAAAATACATGTAACAAAGCCTTGGCCGCTTTACCGTTCTTGAATGTACAATTCAGTGACATTCATGACTTGCACCATGCTGCATGACCATCATCACTGTCTGAAAGTTCTCTATCACCTCAAACAAACTCGGGAGCCCTGGTGGTATAATGGTTAAGTGCTTGGCTGCTAACGGAAAGGTCAGCAGTTCAAACCCACCAGCCGCTGCATGGGAGAAAAGACCTGGTGATCTCCCATAAAGATTACAGCCTAGGAGACCCTGTGGGGCAGGTCTGCTCTGCCCCGTAGGGCCTCTGTGAGTTGGAATGGACTCGATGGCACGCATCAATAAGGACAAGCAGGAACTCAGCATCCCTTCAGCAGCAACTCTATCACTTCCTCCCCAGCTCCTAGTAACCACTGTTCTAGATGTTTCATATAGGTGGGATCATACCATCCTTGTCCTTTCGTGACTGACTTGTTTTAGTCAGCGTAATGTTTTCAAGGTTCATCCATGTAGTAGCATGTATCAGAACTTCATTTCTCTTTGCGGCTGAATAATATTCATTGTATGGTGTGTACCACATCTTGTTTATTCATTCATCAGATGTGTTTTCAATACAACCCTAGAGGAAAGTGGCAGTGCCACACTCAGAAATCACACACTCAGCCTCAAAGTGTTCTGGCTCTTGCAAAGAAAGGGCTGCGTAACATATCTGTGTGAGGGTAAGCCTTGAAGTTTTCTGAAGTTTCTGAGAGTTGGAAATGTCCGTAAAATATATTTAAACACCTGTGATCATTTCTCCACCACAGATTGAACAACACTTCCTTCCCTAACTTCCCTTTTCTCCCTTCCTTTCTCTTCCTTTTCCTAACCTCCTTCCTTCTCCCCTAATTTCCTTCCTTCCTTCTCCCCATCTTCCTTCCTTCTCCCCTAACTTATTTCCTTCCTTCTCCCCCAACTTCCTTCCTTCCTTCTCCCCTAACTTAACTTTCTTCCTTCTTCACTAACTCCCTTCTCTCTTCCTTCCCCAACCTGCTTCCTTGCCTCCTCCTCCTCCTGATTTTGTTCTTCCCTCTTTCCCCTAACCTCCTTCCTTCCTTCCCTCGTCCTTCCCCTAACCCCCTTCCTTCTTGGCGATGCTCCTGCCAGTCTATATGACAGCACCATGCCGGGAATTCATGGTAGAGGGCAGTTCCTTACTTCCCACTTCACTAGCAAGACCATGCTTTGGGATCAGCAGAGTGAATCAGATGTTGGGCAGGAACTTCAGGGAGCTGATTTTAATCTGAATCCAGTGTTTAAACTGCTTTTCAAGGAAAGCGTGCCAGAAGGCCTGGCTTGATTTCTTTCTCATTGTTTTTCCTCTGCATTTTGATGGTCAAGTTTGATAAATAGTATGGTTTAGAATGAGTAAATAAGTGAAATCCCATTTGGTCTTTGCAGATCAGAAGTGGGAAAGACTTTTAGACATGATATGGTTAATCAGCCATTGATCCTGAGATATTGGAATTAAAGACTAGTGTTCCATGGCCTTCCATCCCAAAATGCGACTCCCAAGACTCCAAAACATTCTCCCTTTGGATCTAAGATGCTGACGCCTGTATCATACGCTTACAGCTATCTTGGAGCTTTGATCCCCTAGCATAAAATGAGCAGGTCAGAAAGTAACTGATGAGCATTTCCAGACAATCTTAGAGTATTGGGAGGCTGCTCCAAGGGGCAGACCTCTGAGGAGGAACTTCTGGTAGAAGCTGGGGAGCCTGTTGTTTCCTCTGGGGATTCATGCGTCAAGTAAGTTTGCTCCTTTTGTAAAACATTCAGCGTGCACCCTTGGAAGTACGTGTGGGTACCTTTTCACCTCTAATTGCTCACAGAGCCCCTTGTGATTAGAGGACGTGGACATCCGTGGCTCATGCTTCTGCCTCCTTTCTCTCGGCCAGATCACAACCGGTTACAACCTGGAGGATGACCGCTGCGAGTGTGTGGCTCTGCAGGACTTCAGGGCCGGGGAGCAGGTGTGTTTCCCCTGCAGCTCACAGACGCGAAGCAGTGAGGGGCACGGGGGTGTTCCTGTGCTGCTGTTGGTCATTTTTTAAATGGTATCTAACTTAGACAGATGGATGTGGGATTTATATTTAGGAATATTTGTTTTCCAGAACACATCTTGAGACCTACAGTTGTAATTAAACATATTGTGCTTTGAATTGGAGCTTTGGGTCCACAAAGAAAAAAAGATTTAGAAATAATTATTTGCACAATTGACCTAATATTTCTAACACTGTCCACGGGAAATCAGTTTGGAGTTGTAACATTAAAACGATTTTCAGTTGCATAAACGGCATTGTTCTCCTTTCTTTTTCTGTTGATTAGACCCTTCATAAAGAGGCAGTATTCAAGTGGCAGAACACAAGAGAATCAGGAACCATGAGATCTGTCTTGTACTTTTATCTATGAATTTTTCTCTCTAGTAATTTGCATGGGGGCAGGGTTAAGCTTTTCGTTAAGTTTGAAAATCTGCGTCTATAAAGACCTGTGTTATATCTATCAGTCTTGTGAGTAAGCATATAGTACAAAAAACAGAACTGAAATAGGCCAGAGACATTCCAGTTGAAACAAAACAAAAAATACTAGTCTCAGAAAGTACTGGTCTGCTGTCCTGCAGGAGAGTTCACGAAACCCCCTTGCGAGATGCAGACTTGCCTCCAGATCTAGAAATGGATTTCTGAAGGTCATTGCTTTAAACTCTTGTTCTAGAATCAACTCTCCAGTATTAAAAGGAGAGGGAGAATATGGAGGGTTTTAAACTTCAGCCTCAGTGTGATAGCCTTGCCGTCCCTGAAGAAGTGGATTATGAGAAAGACCTCATGGCCCCAGGGCCCCAGGGTCCTTTGCGTGCTAGTCAGGCCTCACCCCTCAGCTGGTGCTTCCCAGCCCCGCCACCCCCACTGTGTTATGGTGGAAGAGGGGGCACTTCTGCACCCCACCTCAGACAGTTTGGGGAGTTAGGAAAACTGCACACTTTTGCTGAACTCTCACCCTAGCTACACGTGATATACAGAGAAGGCATAGAGTGACCTTATGGCTATTTTGTTTCATTTGTATAAAGTAGTATTAAATAAATGAGAACAAATCCTTTGCCTGCCCCGAATGGATTTTAAATTTGTTTTATGTCTCTTTATTTTTTTTCTTTGCTGCATCTCAGATTTACATTTTTTATGGCACCCGGTCAAACGCAGAGTTCGTGATCCACAGTGGTTTTTTCTTTGACAATAATTCACACGACAGAGTGAAAATAAAACTGGGAGTGAGTAAAAGCGACAGGCTGTACGCTATGAAGGCTGAGGTCTTGGCGCGCGCTGGCATCCCCACGTACGTAGAAAAAAAAAGCGGTCAGCTTTTTCCTGTGCCGCTTGAAATATTTCCAGTTGCATAGTGTTTAATGGGTGTGTTACTAAAACTTCTCTTCGGTAGTTCGTCTTAATCCCTTTATCCTTGTGGCAGAGCACATTTAAGCCGTTGTGATTTGGGAACGTTCTCAGATAGACATAATTGTGTCACTGGGAGCACTCACAGTCAGTCAGTTCTAGGGGGTACAGCTTGAAACCCTCATTACCCTAAATAAGTGCTTTGCTATCATTAATGTCTTTCACCTTGAAAAGGTTAATGGCCTGGATCAATTTGTTTCATTTACTTCTTTGCCAGCATTAGTTTCTGTAAGGAACTCCTGATCCTCAGTGATTTCAAGAATTTCTGGTTACCTTCTTTCATATTTTCTTGCATTTGAGGTGCAAAACGATGAAGAAGACAAGAATGATGATTTATTAGTTCTCCAGGGAACGGAGGAACCACTCTTAATGAAAATGGATTATCCAGACCTTTTGTATTGAACTTGTCAATATTTGATTAATGATTAAAATGCGAACTCAACATAAATTATCATTAATATTTTTTAAGAATCATGAGTACGCTTAATTCTCTTAATGTGTTATACGCAACCTGAGATTAAAGCTATTAGAGGAAAAGCTGGCAGAGACGGTTGCCGCCAAGGCACAGCCGCCCGAGTGCAAGCAGCCCGTGCCGTCTGCATTTTGCAAGGCCTGAAACTTGTGCTGTCGTGGTTCAGACGAGGAGACAGAATGGCTCACTCAGCCCAGCTCTCCTCGAGGACGGCCACACACACTGCAGATTTAGGGGGCTCCTTCGGGAGCCAGCAGGCAGCTGCTGCGGGGCGACTGATCTTGCTTCCTGCTTCTGTCAGTTCCAGCGTGTTCGCGTTGCACTTCACGGAGCCACCCATCTCTGCCCAGCTTCTGGCTTTTCTCCGAGTGTTCTGCATGACGGAAGGTAAATCATTCAGGGGGGAAAGGGCTTGCCTTTTTATAAAGTGTAAAGCACGGGAATTCAGAGTAAAGAGAAGAAACTGAAGCACTTTTTGGGAGGATGTAAGATGTAACGTTAGAGAAAAAGAAATGGATCTGTTTTACTCTGGAAATGTTTTACGAAATCCTCCCTATGTTGTCAGTATTCGTTTGTCATGAACAAATAATTTGGAACCGGATTGGAAGAAAACTCAACACATCTGGGTTACCTAAGTATATCAAAATTCCGCCTTTGTGGATGGAAGTTTTGGGTGTGCTTATTACCCAAAACTGACGGCCTGCACTCCCTCCCAGTGTCTTAGCATCCTTGTTACCTAGAGGTGCTCACGGCCACTTCACTCGGGGAAGCCATGTAGTCAGCAATGGCGTGCAGGGACCAGCCACACGACTCCGTTTGTTAGCAGCTCTGTGTTCTGATCTGAACGCTGCCCGCAAGCTTAACACCAGGCATCCTGTAGATAACAATGTGAGTCTGCGTGGAACACGGAACGCTTCTGTCTGCAGCCTTCTATTTTAGGCACAGATACATAAATGTACACATTGAGTGGCCATCCTTGTGCTTGCTTAAGACAGGTTGTTGGAGGTTTCTTGTAATGAGATATGACCCGTTGTGGTGTTGTCATTTGTCATCCTAAAATGTGCTCCTCCAGATTCCCTGGTCTTGAGCTTCTATTTTCAGTTCCGTTTGTGTATCTCTGTGCGTGCATTGCTGTTGTTATAAACAACCTTAAATCCTGGGTAGAACAGATTGGTCAGGAAGGAGTGGATGAACAAGTGCGTGATCAATTGAGGAGTGTCCTGGAGAGAAGGGCCCGAGCGCCAGGGAAAGGGCACTTGTGGTCCCGCAGTCCGTCCTGGCCCTGGGGGGTGGCTGTGCTCTGGCCCGCGGCTCCCGCTCCACGGTGTGGATCCAGGGGAAGTGCTGCCTGAGAGCGGGCCAGCGTCGTGGTGGAGGGAGGAGACACTTGGCCCCAAGCACCAGCAGGCGATCTGAACACCACCCACAGCCCAGCCAGGTGTCTGGTGACTGTCCCCTGAAGGCAAACGTTCTGCTGTAGACACACCGTCACTGAAGTGTGGCTTTTGGTGATTTTCGTGCTTTGTTAGTAGTCCGTCAGTTCTGTGTAATGAACACGAGCTCAGGGTTCACGAGGGCTTGCCTTGCATACAGTGGAGACAGAATTGAATGTTGCCGTTCTCCTCCCTGAGGAGTTTATAATTAGGAGAGTTGGTGGGCTGATACCCCTGGATTTACGGCGCACCTGCCATGTGTCAGGCATGATGCTAGATGTGGCACGCAGTTGTGGTCCTCTGCGGCCTGTAAGGTAGATGTTCCCATTTTCCCGATGGGGAAACTCCAGTTCAGAGACAGGAATAACAATGGCTGAGGTCTCTCAGCCAGGAGGTGGGGACCCTGTTAACTGCAGAGCCTGGGCCCCAAACATCCCTTGTTGGCCCCGACCAGTTTGCAGATAACGTAGTCCATGGAAGAGGGTCTTAGTACTCTCAGGGTCGGGAGGAAATGGTGTTTGAATTAGTCCTGAGAACGTAGCTACTGTTTGGGCTTGGCTGAGGAGGATGAGGACCCCGAGGACAAGGACTACGAGGCCATTCCCAGCAGAGGGACGAGGTTGAAGCTGGAGCGAGGAGGCCGGGGGGCGGCTCTTCTGCTCTTGCTGCCCTTGGGGCGGCCAAACCCCCTCCCCGGTGGGTGGGCTGGGGGCAGCTGGGGCGCCACCGTGAGGGCATGGGAGACTCAGAAGCACAGCGAGTAGCAGGGTGGATTGGTTATAAAGCACGGAAGGCAGCCGACTCCAGAAGCGTGTTCTTTGCCTCCAGCATTTCGGACAGTCTTGTGGCGACACTGTCTTCTTTCCTGTTTGCAGGCTCCATTTCTCCAGGAGTGTGAAATGAGTCACGTTTACTGCTGGAGGGTAGCAGAGAAGGAAAGCTCTGGCTTCCTACCCCTTGGCTTTGCGACATTAAAGATTCAGTTTAGGCAGGTGGGGAAGAAACCTAAAATAAGAACCTTAAGTATTTGGGGCTCCTAAAAAGAAATTTCCACCACTAAGGCAGCATTTTTTTTTTTTTCCATATTCATTGTATTACACAAAGAGTATAGACTTAAGGATCAAAATCTACAAATCCTGAATTTTATCCTGATCTATTGCTAACAAATACAACGTAATACATTTCTTTTTTGAACATTAGATCAACTTATGTTTTCTTAAAAGAAAAAAAATGCTTGAATCATTTTAGGGCCATTGATTCTCTTTAGTCATAGAAAGATAGTTTGTCATGTCAAGACAATCGATGTATTCTTTGAATTACTCTAACTAATACTAATAAAAGTTGGGCTTGCTGGCAGGAGACGTCCTTCCGTTTGAATTGTAAATAGTGACAGCTGTGGGGCATTTCGCTCTGAAAGAGATACTGTCTCATAATTGCATCAGACGCATGGGTATATTTCTTGAGCATGAATAGAACCGGCGTGTTTTGGTCTTTTCGAGATAATGTCCTTGGAGCATTTGCTGAATTCTTTCCTTTTCTTAAATACATTGGAAGGTAATTGAGATGTTCACTTGTAATTCGTATTTAGATTCCTGCGATATATAGGCAAATATTTCACTAAGAATTTTATAGTTGATTTTCTTGTTTCTTTTTATTTGTGTCTTAAACTTGCTATAAGAGAAAGTAAATCGTTTTGTCAGGTCAACCACTGGAATAAGTACAATCAGATTTAAATTTAGAAGAATCACTGGGTTATTGGAACTTGTGTTGGTTTGTTCTATTTACATTGTTCGCCTAAATGTCTCTTTCACCCAGTTGGTGTGACTGAGCCCATGGCTAGTGAGAAGGGTATTGTCCCAGTAAGGAGTGTGCCGCATAGACTGTCTTTAAAAGTTTATTGGGAAACTGTCAAAAGGCTGTTAGTTTCCCTGGTAAAAATGATGAACAACAGAGTGCTGTGCCGCGGCTGGATCTGGACTCAGATTAAGACGATGCTGGAATTGATACTGGAATCATCCCCTTCTTCCTCCCAGAAATTTCCCGGTAACTCTGCATTGGAGAGCCTAGGAATGGCCTGGCTGATGGATCAGGGAGAGCTTTTAACCACGGGAAAACAGCTTTGTTGGAAAAGACATTTTCTAAGGTGGATTGTTTGTTAACATGAGGAATGCGGCCGCTTTTTCCCCCTAACAGGTTGCTATTTGTATTTCTTGCAGAAGAATTGAAAGAACATTTGCTAGGAGACAGTGCTATCGATAGAATCTTCACCTTGGGTAACTCTGAATTTCCTGTTAGCTGGGACAATGAAGTCAAGCTTTGGACATTTCTTGAAGATAGAGCATCGCTTCTTTTAAAAACTTATAAAACAACCATTGAGGTAATGAGAGTGAATCAGTGGGGATTGGCACTGCGGCCTGTTTTTAAAGATGTTTAACAAGAGATTCCTTCCTAAATATAACTTACTTTAAACCTTCAGTAAAATAATTGTGTATCTGATGTTTTTTATTCAACATGTTAGTATTTTCCTACTTAAAATGTTTCCCAAAAAGCCTATTATCGTTGAGTCGATTCCGACTCCTGGAGACCCTGTAGGACAGAGAAGAACTGCCCCATAAGGTTTCCAAGGCTATAAATCTTTACGGAAGCAGACTGCCACATCTTTCTCTCGCAGAGCGGCTGGTGGGTTCAAACCACTGACCTTCCGGTTAGCAGCCGAGCATTTAACCACTGCACCACCAGGACTCCTTTCTAAAATGTTTATGCTTATCAAAAAAACTAATATTGAGACATTGTTGATTAGGAGACAATTTTGTAAAATTTCTAATTCATATGATACCGCAAACAGAAGTTTTTATTTGTGCTTTCAAAATTTACCATCGAGCCACAGTCTTCAAATACTTCTTTCCCATCCATCCATCCACCCACCCACCC
>NW_004443981.1:12759046-12832663 GCF_000243295.1 Trichechus manatus latirostris
ATCCACCCATCCACCCATCCGTCCATCCACCCACCCGTCCATCCACCCACTCACCCGTCCATCCGTCCATCCGTCCATCCACCCACCCATCCACCCATCCACCCATCCGTCCATCCACCCACCCGTCCATCCACCCACTCACCCGTCCATCCGTCCATCTGTCCACCCACCCATGCACCCATCCACCCGTCCACCCGTCCACCCGCCCACCCGTCCATCCATCCACCCGTCCAGGTGCGGAGCCCTGGGCTGCATCCGTGCCCACCAGACTGAACGGTTTCAAACGCAGGCGAGTTCTCTGTCAGACGTGCGGCATCCCCGTTTGAGTCAGGCTTCTTTTTCCGCTTTGTGTGCATTTTGTAACAGTTTGACGGGAGTATGTAGTCAGGTGACCGAGTTTTACAATGTGCCCCTCACCCCCAAAAGTTCCCTTGCACCCCCACCCCAGCAACAATGGATCCGCCTCCCGCCAGTCTAGTTTTGCTGATTGACACTTGTTATCATGACTTTTCCTCATGTTTATTTTCCAGGAAGACAAGGCCTTCCTGAAAGGCCGTGACCTTTCCCGCCGGGCGGTGATGGCTATCAAGTTGCGCCTGGGCGAGAAGGAGATCTTGGAGAAGGCAGTGAAGAGCGCGGCCGTGAACCGCGAGTACTACCGCAGACAGCTGGAGGAGCGGGCCCCGCTGCCCAAGTACGAGGAGAGCGCGCTGGGGCTGCTGGAGAGCAGCGTGGCCGACTCGCGGCTCCCTCTCGTCCTGAGGAACCTGGAGGAGGAGGGCGGCGAGCAGGAGGCCTTCAAACTCAAAGAGGCCGTCGGCAGAGCAAAGGTGGCTGAACACAGGCTCATCAACGGTGTGAACTCTGTCCCCAATGGGACCAGGTCAGAAAACGGAAACTTGAATCAAGAAGAAAGTCCCCGAGGGGTTGACGATGCCAAAGAATCTCCTTCAGAGAGCATCGAGGAGGCGAAAGAGTAGCGCAGAGGCCACGCACCACCTGTTGGGAAATTCGGTTCAGCAGAAGCTGACGCACAGTCCACGCACATCGCTGTGTTTCCTTGTTGACGTTTTTCTTTCTGCAGAGAGGAAAATATGTTTTTGCTGCTTTATATAAAAAATAATTTTTTTAAGTTATTTAAAAAATCTAGCTTCCCTTTTCGATTAAGATTGCCATCTTGCTTCTAGGCGACAGAAACAAGTGGGACAGCCACGACAAGGGGAGAGGTGCCTTTGGAAGATTCTGCAGACCTGCTGTGGGGGAGTGTGTCTTCTTCCTGGGGAAGAGTTCAGTTTCTCCAGCCGCCTGTCGTCCCAATGACCAGAGCCGTCCCTCGCTCTGCCGCCTGCCCGCCGGCGGTGGGACTCTGGGTGTCTGGCTTGCAGGCGGGGATTGGCACAGCAGAAAACGGGACCGAGGTCAGGACGCTTTAGATTCTCGGCAAAATCTGTCTCTCTCTTTTTTTTCCCTTGAAAAATAACACCCCCGTACCAAAAGAAAAGGTAAGGTGGCAACCTTATTTTTAATAGTTTTAAATGTTGATGATAATCCTAATTATATAAAATATATATATACACACATATATATATACCTAGTGATTTCTAAAGATCTGTGCCCTTTTTGTGTCTTGTTTCACTGTATGACGAACTCGTCCTTTCTCCTTGAATCAAACCAGGGCACTGCATCCCCCTCGCCCGATTCTCAGCCTGGTCTCTGATTTTAAAGTGGTGCGTTTGGCTCCCAGCGTTGGTGACGGAGATTAGAAAGCCAGCAGGTGGCCACAGCTTGCCGAGGCCCTGTCCTCAGTGAGGCAGCTCCTGCTTTTCTGGTTTTCACAACAAGCTAGAGATTTTCAAAGCTACACTTTTGACTAAAAACCTTATTAAAAGGAAAACGTGATTAATATTTTTGTCTATTCCTTTTCTTTGGCGTGGGACAGGCCCTTTGAATGGAGCTTTTCGCAGACCATCTTCGTATTCCCTGAGCAGGATTCGAACCTTGACGTGATGCCAAGCGCCGTCCTCACTGCTGGGGCGGGGGGGGTGGGGTGGGAGCCGGTGCCCTGAGTGAGAACTTTGTCAGCCCCTCACCACCCACAGGCCCAGGGGCGCACCTGTGGGACAGAGTGGTGGCAGGCACACAGGCAGGGGGGCAGTTGGGTTTGGGGGGAAGTGAAAGGCTTGGGACAGTGTCGCCAGAAAGCCACCGATTCGGGTTAGTGATCGCCAGTGTTCCCTACTCCAGACACGGTGTCGCTTGTGTCCTGTGCGGTAAATCACTTATTTTGAAAAATGTGTGTCACTTTGCCCACTAGTTCTGATAGACAGTGCTGCGCAGCAGGGAATCTTAGGAATGTCCTGGGTTTCTCTTTGGAGAAGACTCAGCTCTGCCTGAGCCTCTCCAAGGCTTTGGGGTAACATCGGTGTAAGGCGTGGCCTGAGCACCCAGCAGGGTAAGCTGACATGCTGCACCGAACACTGCTGGCAAGCTTTGTCCTTCTGCGGTTTGCAACCTTTACTGGCCGTAAGACGGCCTGTGTCTTTCCCACGTGACTGATGTATGTGCCATTTGAGCTTGTTAATAAGAGGATGCACATGATTGCTGGCTCTCCTGTCACCTTATACCTGAGATACTTCACCAAAGATTAAATAGTCGGTAAAGCTCACACACCAATTTCCAGAAGGCAAGAACACCATGGTACTTGAGGAGTTGTCTACTCTGGTACAGAAGCCCCAGAGACCAGAATTTTCGTGACTACATAATCTGTCTGTAGATTTGTTTTCTCATTGGATTAAAAGTTTCCAAGCGTAAATTAAAAACGTAGCTGGAAAAAGTATATACAGTCCAAATGTAAAATAGCACCATGGGATCGAGTTGTTTCCAAAATACTCACTGGAAAGATTCACGTTCAGGTGGAGTTGAAGGAGCGCTGGACTGGGAGTCAGAACTCCTCCATCCTAGGCCGAGTTCCATCGTTAAGGAGGGCTGTAATGTCCATCCTGTGAGCCTCCATTCCTTCATTTACTCTTAAGATGAAAGGGTGGTGTAATCAAAAATCCCTGCTTAGAAATCCAGACACTGTTACTCTGACAACTAATGCTCAGTCAGCGGGGGCTGTCTGTTAAGGTTGTTGGCCCAAAAGTGATTGGACAGGTTACGCTTCCCGTCGCGTTGACGGCAGCCTGTGTGTTTGTGACGTGAGATTGGTGCCCGTAAGAACAGGACTTCTTTGATGTGAGAAGATGGAGTATCTATTTAACGGTTGTGAGGTGCCGTCAAGTCGGTTCCAACTCATAGCGACCCCATGTACAACAGAACAAAACACCGCCCAGTCCTGCACCATCCTCATAATTGTTGTTAGGCTTGAGCCCATTGCTGCAGCTACTGTGTCAGTCCATCTCATTGAGAGTCTTCCTCTATTTTGCTGACCCTCAGTTAACCAAGCATGATGTCCTTCTCCAGGGACTGGTCCGTCCTGATAACACGTCCAAAGTAAGCGAGACAAAGTAGGACTTTTCTAACGGGTGGCATTGCCCTAAGATGACTCCTTGAAGTTGGTGAGACCACAGCGTGGATTAGTCATCCTCTCTGCCCTGGTACGATTCAGCAGACAGTGCTGCCTGCACAAACACTTGGAGCTACAACTTAAGCATTTGAAAACTGAGGAAAAGTGATTAAATTGGCATTGAAGAACCCTCACTGCCATCTGTCATGAAAATAGACCTTTCTCTCAAATCATTTTAAAGTTTACTTTCTTCCTAATGCTTTTGGATAAGAGGCTGTTGAGGCTAGTCATTGGAAACAAGCCAGATTCTACTTCTGTTTCCTCAGCTCTATGCGTTATTTGTATCAACAGTTAGCAATTAGACTTCACCAGCCTCGAAACCCTCCCAATTTTTCGTGCAGACTGGCAGTTGATAGGTGATTTCCCCTCAGAAGTTTCTAGAATAGACTCCCTAGAAGATGTACTTATTTATTTATTTTGGAGAGAGAGAATGGGCTAAGATATTAGAAGTATTCCCGGGTTCCCAATCCAGAATTACAGGGTTGTGCTATATTAAACCTTCACTTAAACCTAAGGGAAATCAATTTTTCATAAATCATCACTTTATTTTTTGGTGGTAAATATATGTACATGCTGGAATGAAAGAAAGAAGAAAATAATCCAGTGACTCGAGCTCAGAACTAAAATGGGACTGGCTGTAAGGAAAACAGGGAATCAGTGTGGTTGGTTTGCGAGGTGAGTTTCAGAGAGCCCAGATCTTAAAGTGTGGACTTGAACCATGGCTACGGTGAGCAGCTCTTTATACAATACGCTGTGTTATGTTTATATATCATTGATCTCAGAATGAATGTATTAAGCAGGGTGTAGCTGATAACCTGACCCAAGAGTTTGGCTCGCTTATGTTTAAATGTCAATTGCAGGTAGGTATAGAGTGGAATCCGGTAACCTCATTAAGGGTCACCCTGCTCTTTTAATCAGCAGCACCTTATGTAATGTATTCCTGGAATTCTGTGTGTAAATTGAATTTCAGTAACTGGAGTTGGATTGTAAACACACTGCCAAGTCTGTTATTTAAATGAAGCTGCGGTGCTGATCCTGAGTGTGCTGGGCTGGAGGGGGGAGGCCCAGCGGGGACGTGATCCCTGTCGTCAGGGATTTGAAGAACCGTCACGTGAAGGAGGGCTGGCTTACGCCGCGTGTCTCCAGAAGGCACAGCTGGGGCAGTGGGTCGGGAGGCAGATTCTGGCTGTGAGGAGGTGCTTTCCGAGCGGGCGGTGGTTGAGAGGACTCAGCTCACTGCAGAGGACACGGGCCAGCGGACATCAGTGGTTTGGTGGGAGACCCTGAGCCGGCAGGAGAGGGCGTTCTGAATGTCCAGCTCTCTGAGCTGAGTCTTCATCTTACAGAGCACTGGGGAGGCAGACATGGTGGCCAGGAACACAGTCTCTGTAACACATAGACCTGGATTCCCACCACAGCTCTGCTCTCCTGGTGAGCGACCTGGGCCATGCGCTGATATTTTGGTACTTTTAGGAAATGCCGGAGCCCTGGTTGCGTGGTGGTTAAAGCACTCATCTGCTAATTAAAAGGTCAGAGGTTCGAACCCACCAGTCGCTGAGTTCAGGAGAAGGATGTGGCAGTCTGCTTCTGTAAAGCTTTACAGTCTCGGAAACCCTGTGGGGTAGTTCTGCCCCTTCCTCTAGGGTCGCCGCGAGTCGGGATCGATGGCAGCAGCAGTTTTGGTTTCTGGCTTGGGTGGGGCGTGCGTGTCGTGTCATATTCCTTACCTCTGGCCGGTCGTGGGACCACCCAGTGAGGTCATGCATATGAAAGCTTCCGGCAGTGTCTGCAGTGAGCTCAGCGTTCAGAGGAGGTTGTTGTGATCTGTTGTCAATTCAGCCCCCGACTCATGGCGGACCCCACGCACAACGGAAAGGAAAAGCTACCTGGTCCTGTGCCATCCCCGTGATCAGTTGTAGATTGAACTGTTGTGATCCGTAGGGTTTTCACTGGCTGATTTTCAGAAGTAGATCTCCAGGCCTTTCTTCCTAGTCCATCTTAGTCTGGAAACACTGTTGAAACCTGTCCAGCATCATAGCAACGCACACGCCTCCACTGACAGACGGGCGATGGTTGTGTCTGAGGTGCATTGGCTGGGAATGGAGCCTGGATCTGCTGCATAGAAGGCGAGGAGGCTACTGCTGAACCGCCTCTGCCCGCAGTAAGGGTTAGTCATTACCGTTTTCTAAGTTTGAGCTACTCCCAGGAGGCAGAAGGTGTTCGTGGGCTGGGGTAGCACAGTTATCCCTGCTCTGCAGGCACGCAGCTGGCACCTGTCCGCTGACTTGGGAACTTCAGACCTGGACTTGGCAGCTGTTGCTCTTCGTGCAGTGCTAGATTCTGTGACAACTTCTGATCGGTAGGAAGGCTTCCTGCCGTCGTGGTGGGGAGGCAGATGCGGACAAGTAACCATAACCGCTGCAGGGTGTGCTGCCTTCCTAAGGCACTCGGCGAAAGCAGCAGTGGACGAGGCCCTGAGGGGCTGGTTGATGAGCACGTGGCCCAGGAGCCATGAGGAGGACGGCCCGGCTGTAGAGGGGGCCTGGCAGTTCAGGCCTCCAGGAGAAGCGCTTCCAGAGGCTCTGATTCCTGAAGACTGTACGGAATGCCGGGGACCTGGGAGGAGAGCTCGCTCATGTGTCTTGTAACGAGTAAACTTCTTCAGGCTCAGGAAATGCAGCGGTTGCCCGTTCGTTTTAACCCAAACGCCCTCGTTGATACATCCCGTAGAAACGATGAAAATGCAGAGAAGCAAGGTTCCTGGAGTTGGGGACGTGACGTGGATCGTCAGCCCGTGTCACCTCCAGTCCCTCGTCGGTGTCGCGGTGCCTTGGTGCCCTCCTCGGTGCACTCCTCTTCTTGACCCAGACTTGGGTAGGCGTGCGTGTGTGTATAGGTGCACGTACTTTGTATGTACTTAAGCATATATATGATAAACACATGTACATACATACGTGTGTGTGGGTGTGTAAAACTTGGTCAACATGCATGTTGTTCTGTTTCCGGCCACAGAGATGTTCCTTGGCATGGTGGACGCCAAGCTTTACAGCAAAACCCGTGTGTAACATGCTGGTGCCGCTGAGGCACTGTGCTGTTCCACCGGCTCCTCGTCGAATCCTGGGGCCTTGTGTCCTCACTGGCACGCGGCAAGTGCTCTGAGAAGGCTTCCTGCGTGACTGAGCCATCACAGCTGAGTGAGAGACGGCCGTCCCTGCACCTGTGATGCGCATGGCTCTCTAAAGATGTTCCAGGTGGAAACGGAAACCTCAGCCCTTTCTTCCGTGTCCGTTCCACGGCTTCTCCCCTCCCTGCTTTCCTGTGGCTCCTTGCTGTACCCATGTTCATCAAGAGTGTTCTGGGAGCTAAGCGTTTGCTCCACTTGTGGTGTGAACATCAAGCATCTTTTCCTGTCTTAACAGCACACGGTTCGGAGGCGCTGCTGTCCGGATCACGCGGTCTGCTTGCCGTCCTCCTGCTCTCAGGATCGCGCGGTCTGCTTACGACCCTCGGGATCACACTTTCTGCTTATGACCCTGTCTGCTTATGATCCTACATCAGGATTGTACGTTCTACTTACCGTCTCTCGGGATCACACAGTCTGCTTACCGTCCGCTCTCAGGATTACACGGTCTGTTTACCATCCTCTGGATGCAGCTGGAGAACATGCTAGAGGTGCTGCTTTCGGGGTTGACATGACATTTGGGAGGTTCGTCCCATGCCTGTTTCCTTTCTTTCTGCAGTGTGTCCCGGTGTCCCCTCAGAGCATCCCGTCCTCACATTCTTCCACCTTGTATTCATGCAAAACTGGCTCTTCTGAAAAAGGAGCTGGCCATCTAATTTTCCAGGGTAACTGGTGATACTCAGAGATCCTTCCGGAGTGTTTGCACGTTAACCTGGAATTGAAATCTCAGCCCAGAGAAGAAACTGTGCATCCAAAGAACGTGGGCTTTAAAACCAAGAAGACCTAACGTAGAATCCTGACCTACCACTTTCTGTGATCCAGAACCAGTTTCTTAATGCACAGGCCTTGGTTTTATTATCTCCAAAATGGAATAATGATACTTAACAAGGCTGCTGCAAGAAGTAGCTGCAATAATACAAGTCTCCAAGCACATAGCCAGGAACGTAAGGATTCTATAAATGGTTCCCAGTTATGGAGTGAATAATGGTGTAAGCCTAAGAACTAAGCTTAGTGGTGGAACCAAAGGCACTGTATCCTGTAAGGACAGTGAGATTCCCGTCAGCCCTGAGATTTCAGTAGGTGGCCCTCAGTTTAGTATGCCATTGTCTTAGTCATGCCTGATCCAGACTTGGCAGATACTTCCAACAAGATATTTTATTCACTTATTTTGTACACATATATTTATTTCTTTATGCAGAACCATCCAGTAGGCAGCTCTGCACTTCCTGGCTTAACACTGTCAGAACAAACCCTCTCCTGAATGTAGATGCAAATGACAGCTGACTGAACAGCCAGTGATGGCAGTCACGATCACGTGCCACCTCGACAAACCTATTTTTGGAAATAATACTCGAGCTGGCACCAGAACGTGTTGTCAAGTGAATCCTGAAACGCATCTAGAGAAAATAGTCACTGCTTTTCCAGACAGAAATTAAAAGAAAAAAGTTATAATTTTGGTCATTGGCAAGTGTCAGAATAAGTAGCTCTGGGCTTGTGTCATCTAGTGATTTCAGTGTTAGCACCGTGAAGACTGCGGTGTCATTACCGTTAGGATATTCAGTCATAACCCTCCTTGGATTTTAGAAGCACCAGAATGGGTGTTTTTGAAAAGTTGTATCAGGAGAAAAGGAAAGTGGAGTTTTATTCCTCACTCGGCTCTGAGTGCTGAAGATCAGCCGAGATCAGATTAAGGGCACATGAATAACCTCCTTCCCCTCCGTCATCCCTCCTCCTCTCTTAAAAAGCAGGTGCTGTAGTAGAAACACAGACACAACGAACTGCGGCAGCAGGGCTCTGACGAAGGTGGGTTGACGTAAAAGCCTGCACGAGGTTATTTTTGCAAGACGCGGGCTCTGAGCGCATGCTGGGCAGGGGCGAGAGCAGCCTGGTTTTGTGCGTTTTTGCCACATGTGGAGATGCTGTAGGAGCTGGTGACTCATGCGCCAGCAACATGAACAAAAGCCACCGACTGGAAACAGTGTTGAACGGCGGGTTCTGGCTATTTTGCGTATATTAACCGGGTTGAGGACTCAGAGTCGCAGAAGCCAAGGAGCATTTGGCTTTCGGCTTTTACTTCTTGGTGACCAAGGAAACTGTCTCCTTCACCTGCTCGGTGCCACTTGATGTGACGTCGGCCCCGGGGGAGAGGGCGAGGGTACAGAGAACATCCAAAGGGAACATGTTCCAGCAAAGGTTAGGGACAGCGGGGATTCCAACTGGGGCTTCCCTGAGGCTCGGGATACTGGAGATTTAAGACCCTCGAGTTACAGTTCTTCACCCCCAGGAGCTACACAGAGTTTGGTCTGCTGCTCTCCCCAACTCCCATGCAGGTGGTGGAGGCAGATGGCAAAAGCCTGCTTTACAGGTGACAAGATCAAGGTCCCGTCACCATGTTGCACCCGGGGGAACGTGGGACACAGATGGCCACAGCGTCACGTCTCTTGTTGTTCCTTCCGTAACAGGCTTTGAATGAGTGACAGCCTGGAGTCACCCGCTCGGTGTTCGTGGTGGTGGTGGTTGTTAGCAGCTGTCAAGTCGGTCCTGATTCATGGTGACCCCGTGCGCAATGGGGTCAGACCACTGGGATCCATAGGGTTTTCACTGGCTGATTTTTCAGAAGCAGATCACCAGACCTTTCTTCCTAGTCTTAGTCTGGAAGCTCCACTGAAACCTGTTCAGCAACACAGCAACACTCAAGCCTCCACTGACAGAAGGGGGTGGCCGCGCTTGAGGTGCACTGGCCGAGTGTCCAATACATACCAGGCACCGTACGAGGCTCTGAGGCTGAATGACAGTGCGTGCTGTGAATGACAGGGGTGCTGCCGACAACAAGTGTGTAGACGAATAGGGCTGCCACCCAGCTCTGCCCTGAGGCGGGCAAGGGCCTGCTGGGGGAGTCATGCCTGAACTAAGTCTCAGCACATTCCATGTTCCTGTTCGTGGCGTGGTGGTTAAAGCGATCGGCTGTGTAACCCAAAGGCTGTGGTTTGAAACTGCCAGCAGCTGTGCCGGAGAACGATGTGACAGTCTGCTTCCGTAGAGATTGACAGCCTTGGAAACCCTATGGGTCACTGTGAGTCGGAATGGACTCGATGGCAGTGCGGGGGATTCTTACCAGCAGATCGACTGGGCAGGGCTCTTAATCACCTCCACATGCAAACCCTAGATCCTCTGTGCTCTCTCTTAGTCTAGCATTGGATCCCCCCACAGAGGTCATTTCTCTTACCAAACGGCCAAATGTAAGTCTGACTCTCTTCTCATCTTCACTGAAATGCTTTGAACATGCTGGGAACATCTTCATGCTGTCAGGTACTGCGTGGCCAGGTTTTCTAATGCTCTGGCATCTGCCATGTGCATGTGGAATTTCAAGACGTGACCCTGGCAGCATAGCTTTGGGGTGACTAAAGAAGTGCAACCCCTGTTTTCCTTTGCTGAAACTGAGGCTGTTACCAGCTTGGAACAGAGCATGAGTGGTGGGCCTGGCCTTGTCCCAGAACTGGGCTGCACATGTCGCTTCCCAATCCAACTCATGGCAGCCCCGTGTATTACAGAGTAGAACTGCTGCATAAGGTTTTCTTGACTGAAATCTTTATGGAAGCAGATCACCAGGCCTTTCTTCCACAGTGCTGCTGAGTGGGTTCGAACCACCAACCTTTAGGTCAGTAGTTGATTGAAAACTGTCTGTGCCCCCCAGGGACCTTTTCCCAGGAAGATGACACTTACAAGACCACCTCTTAATCCCATCTGGGGCTGTTGACCAGCAACTGGTAAGAAGAAATCCCACCAGCCACACCTGTCTCAGTGTATCTTAAATCAGAACAGGCAGTAGAGGACCCTCGTTCAGTGATGGGCAGTATCTTGGCATAGAATCTTGTCTTGTTTCCACTTCACTTCAGTGATGATTTTGTTTGTTTGTTTTACTGCCCAAGACGCCTGTGGCCAAAGCAGCTAGGATCTCTTTCCATGAACGTTTCCATTGCTAGAAATCCGAGTGAACAAACATAGCTCTCTGAAACAAATACAGAATGACTCCTGTAGGCATCAGATAATTCTCCAGGCTCTCTCTCAGAAAGCCAGAGTTTCCAGCAGCAATTAAACTGCATGATTGGATACAGGGAAAATTTTATAATTGCTCACAGGTAGCAATTTATTAGGATAGATGTTACTCATGACATGTGTCAAAAAGGTCAAAGTTTATACTTCCTTGGACATTAACCTAATCTTTGAAACTCTAAAAGTTACACTTCTTGGTCATTAATTTTTTTTTTACAAGCAGAGATTTTGACAATTAACCCAGTTAATAAAGGTCAAATTTCAATTTTTTCCAGTTTCTGGAGCATTTAACTTACTCCTTTTTTGAAAATGGGAAGAGAGCGAATGATAAATAGTTCTTAAATGAATGTAAGGATGTAGTTCTGCTGTCCGAGTGATGATCGTAGAACAGCTGATCCCGGAGGAGTAGACTTGGTGTGTGTCCGATGGAAAGGCGGTTACAAGCCGAGGAAAGGGGAAAATCAAGCTCGAGTGATGAGTGCGGTTAGTGGGGTGATGCGAGCGTGTGCACTTGTTAAATCACCTCGGAGTCTAGTCATTCAGTGACTATGTGGGCTTCAGGCTTCAACTCTTGAATCTGCACATTTTAAAATAAGTAATTTCTGCAAACTTGCAGCAAAGTGCAACTTGGGTTAAGAAGCGAGGTGCCACCCACCAGTCTGCTACCACAAATGAATCCCCAGAGGCCAGCACGCAGGGCGGCCCAGTCCTGGGGACCAGGGGCCAAGGGCAGAGGTTAACATGAGCTCTGACTGTGCTCCTCCACCTCGAACCAGGAAAAACAAGCCTGTTGCTGTCGAGTCGATTCCGATTCATAGTGACCCTGTAAGCTGCCCCCAAATTAGACCCTCCAGGATTGTGGGTGTTGAAGGGAATTGGATAGTCTGTTCATGGTGTGTGACAAGGCAGAGGAAGTCCACCAAGCCATCCTCTGCCACCCAAACAAGGCAAATCAAACCTCCCTCTGCACCCCCATCAAAACATAACCACCCCCCCGTCCTCCTTTTAGCCCTGGGTCCCAATCGCCCACAAGCCTTTACAGGAGTGCCCCACTTCCCCTGCTCCCACCTGCACCCCCTGGTGGCAATGCCAGTGGGACAAAAAGATGGGGGGGGGCGTCTTCTGGGCGTCACGTGACTCACCAGCCTCGGGACAAGCCAGGACTCCGCCGGCCAGGAAACCTGTGCAGAGTGCTTTCATCACACCTGTCCTGAGAGCAGGTTAAAAAAAAAACGCAGGTGCCATTGAGTCAGTCCCAACTTAGGGCAACAACCATGTGTGTCAGAGAAGAACTGTGCTCCATAGGGTTTTCAGTGGGCAGATTTTTGGGGAGTAGATCTCCAGGCCTTTCTTCCGAGGTGCCTCTGGGTGGACTTGAGCTTCCAACCTTTTGGTTAACAGCCAAGCACGTGAACTGTCCCTGGGTGCTACAAACAGTTAACATGGTTGGCTGCCAACTGAAAAAGTGGAAGTGTGAGCCCACCCAGAGGTGCCTCGGAAGAAAAGCCTAGCAGTCTGCTTTCGAAAACTCAGCCATTGAAAACCCTGTGGAGCACAGTTCTACTCTGTCACACATGGGGTCGCCGTGAGTGGGAATCAGTTCGACAGCAACTGGTTCATTATGGCACCTGAAGGCGCAGCTGATGAAGAGCCAGGCACCGTTCAGACACCTTCATCTCATGTTTCGTCTCCCCGATGACCCAGGACGGCGCCGCCCTGAGGCATTTGTTTGCTTCAGTCGACAGTAAGGAGTGCGTCTCACATGTGACCCAGTGCACACCTACAGACACACCTGAAATCATGTCTACCCCTGCAAGGTGTCGTCCCTTCTGACATTTTCTCTTCTATTTAGGGTTGCCTGGTTCGGCAAATAAAACAGGTTTTTTTTTAACACCGTGGTGGCGCAGTGGTTAAAGGGATTGGCTGCTAACCGAAAGATTGGTGGTTCGAAACCACAGGGGCTCCGTGGGAGAAAGACGTGGCATTCTGGTTCTGTAAAGGTTTACAGCCTTGGAAACGCTGTGGGTTGCTACGAGTCGGAGTTGACTCGACAGCAGTGAGTTTGGTTTTAGGAGTCCCCCGATGGTGCAAACCGTTAACTCACTTGGCTGCTGACAAAGGTTGGAGGTTCAAATCCACCCAGAGGCACCTTGGTAGAAAGGCCTGGCGATCTGCTTCCTAAAAATCAGCCATTGAAAGCACTATGGCTCACAGTTCTCTGACACACATCCGGTCGCCAGGAGTCGGAGCTGACTCAGTGGCAACCAGAGAGCAGGCAGACGGAGCCAAACACCTGATAAGACGTGGCTTTTGTTTGGGTTTGTGGTTGCTGCCTGTTACGTTGTATAAGTAAAGGCTTCTCAGGACAGATGAGCTCAACATTAAGTAACCCAGTGTATTGAAAACCACAGTGCACTGCATCTGTTTATTCAACAAATACCCACGATGTGCACAGGGCCAGCCCCCAGCCCCCGCTGCCTGTGCCCGCTGGCCCTGGAGGCTTCCCCGGCCCAGCGTCTCCCAGCGTCTCCCAGCGTCAGCTTTACCTGTGGAGCCGGACCCTCCAGCTGCTCCTGGTAGTGCCCGTGGGGCACCAGGTCCAGTTTGCAGTCAGTATCCAAGTCCCTGTTCACGGCCCTTGCCACGTCTCACCCGATCGGGGCCCCGCTGTTCCTGGCACATAGTAGGTACCCAGAAAATACCAGGAGGGAAAAAAAAAAGTCCAAACCAAACCATTTAGCTCAGGAAAAGGGCTCAAAACTGTGTGAACAAAAAAACTTTATAAAAAAAGTATATGATTTGGAAGAATGTTAGAACGCTGACTGTAACTGAATACTTTGCCCCAGCAATTCCAACAGTGTGCCTGTGAGCAAGTGTGGACAGATGCCTCGATGGTAGAAACCCCCCCGGGGGAGGTTACTTACTTTTAAGCAGGACAGTCGTTTTACCAAGGACCCGTAGTGACAGATGGAATCCGGTTTACGTGGCTCCTGGGACACAGATTGCACCAGCGAGCCGCTGGCTCAGGGATGCTGTGGGCGCAGAGCGGCACCTGGTGATCATGGACTACCCCTGGGCTGCCCACCTGTGTCACTTCTGAGCACCTGATGCTTTGAACCCTGTGGAGGGCTTGCATGTTAAAATGGTTTGTCTCGTCTCAGCCGGGAAGCACTAGGGAAGGTGGCTTTGACCTTGTATTTCCCTTCCTTCAGCGTCCTTCCACCGTGCCCTGGAGTCTGCCCCCACTGTCTGCAAGACGCCACCCTCCCTGCTTCCTTCCTTGCCCTCTCTCCTTCTAGCCCCGTCCCCTCCTCCTCCATCCTGCTCCAGCCTGCCCGCCCCGTGCTCCCTCCACCCCCACCAGCACCACTGTCTGCTCCCCCTGGCCCCCCAACACCGGGCTACTTCCCGGAGTCTTGCTTAGCTACAGTTTCCTCAGCATCTACCAGGAACCGGTGGGCTCAGGCCTGGTCTGGGCAGGCAGGGGGGCGCCCAAAGGCAGAGGCCCCTGAGCCCTGCCCAGTGCACGGACAGACGGCAGATGGCAATTTTCCCCACCGACAGAGAGGTGGGCTGCCACCAGCTCTCTTGGGGCTGGTGCAGAGGGGGACCCCGCACAGAAGGGGTCCCAGTTCCAGCAAAAGAAGCTGGGCTTTTCTCCCGGAGAGGGAAGAGTTCTCTGAATTTTGGCAAGATCCCCCTGGGGCCCTGCACCGTGCATGTGGGGACTGGGCTGGGGTGGGGAGGCCCTTGGAATCTGCAGAGTGGTCCCCGGAGAGGTGGGGAGGGCAAGTCTGACAGCGGCCTGCAAGAGAGGGGTGAGTCTGATGCCGGGGGCCAGGAGGGGCCTGGGACCATGAGGGCCACGGCTTAGGTGCTGGGGATGCCAATATCCAAAGCAGCTCCGAGGACAGAAAGCAGTTTCTTGGGTTAGAAATGAACACACGTACCTTGCCCTACTCCCGCCCCTGCAAAGCCAGTGGGCTGTGGGGACCAGTGTGAGCCTGGAGGAAGAGCACCATGCCAGAGCTTCCTCCTTGGCCTCTCTGTCCTGGTCAGGCTCTTCAGCTGAACTTGAGTTTTCCTTCTGAAATGGGAGCACAGTGAAAGAACGCGGGCGTGCACAGCACTGAGTGAACACTCAAACCCTCGCCCTCCCTCCATGCACACGTGGCAGGAGCGTGGAATTCAGCTACAGTACCACCTCACCATGGACTAGACTCATGTCTTCACGAAGCATGGGTATTCAGCTGAATTTCGGCAAATCTAAACTGAAAATGTTTGCGAAGCCCCCTCCCCAAACATGTCATTTGTCATCCTTTCAAGCTCTACAGTGCACTGAGCTGGCCCTGTCCAGTCCATCCAGGTCACCAGCAGTGAGGAAGACAGAAATGTAAGCTCACACCGCAGAGCCTGCTGCATCCTGCCCTCTTGCTCCTTTGCCCCATGGGGTCTGTGCCCCAGAACTGCACCCAAGTGTAGGAAAAGCCTTCTAACTAACACTCAGAATCCAGAGGCAATAACAGATGGACGCATCTGTCCACATACAATGTAATTCTATGACAAAAAATAATAACCCATCATAAATCAAATGATTTTTTGTCCCAATAAACTGAGAGAAAATATTTGCAACATCTACCAGAGGCAAAGGACTAGCATCCTAACACGTGAAGAATTCTTAAAGCCTGAGGGACAGAGGACTGAAAACTCAAAAATGGGAAAAAGACAGGAACAGACAATTTACATGCATCACAGAAACAAAATAAAAATGGTCCTCAAACATATGAAAAAATGTGGAAACCATTAGAGAAATGCAAAATTGCCATTTCTCACCTATCAGAACAAAAGCCAAACCTGTTGCCATTGAGTCAATTCCAACTCCTGGTGACCCCATGTGTGTCAGAGTAGAACTGTGCTCCATAGGGGGTTTCGATGGCTGATTTTTTCAGAAGTGGACTGCCAGGTCTTTTTTCTGAGGCGCTGCTGCCTGGATTCGAACCACCGATCTTTCGGTTAGTAGTCAAGTACAGATTGTTTGTACCGCCCAGGGACCTTCTTACCCATTAGACTAGTAAAAATTAAATATGACCACACAGTCTGCTGGCGAGGCTGTAGGGGAAACAAGCTGTCGTGCATTGCTGGTGGGAATGCAAATTAATTCAACCCTTCTGAAGGGAAGTTTGGCAATACCAAACAAAGCAACATGTACCCTTACCTATCAGTGCAGCAATCCAACTTCTAGGGATCTACCCCAAAAATACACCTGCAACAATACAAAAATAGACAAGTCTGTACAACATGGTAATTGCAAAGTACTGGAAATGGCCCAAATGTCCATAAGTAGGAGAGTGGTTGAACAGACCGCGGAACATCCACCAATGGAGTACTATGCGGCGGTGTGAAAGGAGGAAGCTCTCTAGGAACTGGTACAGAGAGATTTCCAGGACATCCTGTTAAGTGAAAAAAAGCACAGTGCGTAAGAGTCTCTGTAGTATATCACCGTTCACGTGGGAAAGAAGGGAATATAAGGAAAAAACAGACGCTAAAGAGATTCATTACAGAGAGTGGGTGGGGACAGGGTGGCAAGGACGAGGAGGGGGTGGCATGGCTCGGGATATCCTCGTGTATAGCTCTGGACATCCTTTTGTGTGGCTCTGAGGATACCCTTTTGTGTAGCTCTGAGGATACCCTTTTGTGTAGCTCTGAGGGTACCCTTTTGTGTAGCTCTGAGGGTACCCTTTTGTGTAGCTCTGAGGGTACCCTTTTGTCTATCTCTGAGGATACCCTTTTGAGTGGCTCTGAGGATAGCCTTTTGTGTGGCTGAGGATACCCTTTTGAGTGGCTCTGAGGATAGCTCGGAGGATACGCTTTCACATAGCTCTGACTCTTAGAACCACTGCAATGTTTCACGCGCCCTTCACGTATCCCCAGAATAAGCAAAACAAACTGGGATATGGGGAGCCTAAGGAGAATACAAACCCTACCAAGTGAGCCGAACTCTATTACAAGTGAGTAACTTAACAACCCTGAAGAGGGCGGGAAGGAGAGAACTATCCTAAGCAAATTTCGAAAGCAACATTTAGACTCTTTGGCTAAAGACAAAAAGAACCACGTAAATGCTGTAATCTAGTACGTGAATGTGTTTCTCACAGGGGTATAGCTTAGCAGCTCTGAAACTGCCCCATGTGTGCACTTGAACACACGAGTCAAAACATTGCAGAGAAAAGCTGGGTTTCTGTGTTGGAGACAAAAAGTTACAAATAAGGAAAGGGGAAAGAATGAAATGACCCCTGGGGGTGTTGGATTAGAATCCCAGGTATCAGTATAAACTCATGGTTTTTAGCATAGATGGACAGACACAGAATCATAGTGCATGTACGGTCCATATGTTTCCTTGCTCTGTCCACGGCATGGGCCTTTAAGTAAGAACACCCTAGTAACAATGAACAGTGAGCACCCAAATCTTGGTTTCTAAACACCACTGTCTAAAAAAAATAAAAGCCCCTTGGAGAAATGGTTTTGCGTCTGGCACATGGGAAACACAAGATGAGCTTGGGACATCTTGTGCCCGAAAGTAAGGAAGTGCTGGGAGGTAAAAAAAAAGTTGGGAGCTTGTTGAAAGGGCACAGGAGCCAAACTGAAGCTGCTCGCAACAGCCAAAGCTGGAACAGTTTGAGCAACAAAATAAATACTGATAGTATTGGAGTACAAGCCCATAGAATAAAATAAATATCCATGAGTCCATACAGATATAAATAAATGGGGACAAGGGATAGCTCTTTCTTACAGCAGAATTCCAATTAAATGCAAAGGAGAAGAAGAAAATAGAAAATTAGGCAATTGGTGCAGATAATATCCCCCGATAGATGCTAAAATTAGGGGGTGAAAGTTTGAAGAGATACTGGATTTGCGTGGTCTCAAAGTATCTGAAGTCTCCCCGTGTACGTATTTACTAACCACAAAGGGAGAGCTTGTAATCTGGCGTTGGGGGAACCTGGCAGACGCCACCTTGGCCAAGTGATCAAGGTGAACATCACCAGTGAGAAGACATTGACATCATGGATCCCCTCATCCTATAGACCGAGAAGGACACATCACCTCTGGGGGATTCTTGCCTGAAAATGCACAGTCTCAGTCTAATCATGAGAAAACATCAGACAGGCCCACCCAAACTGAGGCCCATTCAACAAAATAACCATCAACGCTCTTCAAACGTGTCAGGGTCCTGGAAGACAAGGAAAAACTGGGGTACTGCGCCAGACTGGAGGAGACAAAGGAGAAAGGAGAGCTAAATGCAACGGAGGGTCCTGGGTAGAATCCCGGAACAGAAACGGCATGAGTGGGAAGACTGGTGAGGATTGGAACACTGCCTATAGTGTAGTGAACAGTATTCTACCAGTGCTGACTTCCTGGATTTGCTAACATACTATGGTTATGTAAGGTGTACCCTTAGGGGAACCAGGGATAAGGAGCCCTAGTGGTGCAGTGGATAGGCGTTTGGCTGCTAACTGACAGGTCGGTGGTTCAAACCCAACAGCCGCTCCGAGGGAGAAAGATGTGACAGTCTGCTTCCACCTTCGAAACCCTACGGGCAGTTCTACTCTGTCCTGTAAGGTTTCTATGAGTCGAAATCAACTTGACAGCAACGGGTTTGGTTTGGGTTTGGGTAAGGGATATATGTAAACTTTCTGTATTATTTTTGTAATTTTTCTGCAAGTCTAAAATTAGCTAAAAAAAAAACGAAAACCTGTGTCATGGCTAAGATTGGCTGGATTCGAATCCCTGCCCTGCCACTCACCTGGCCCTGCTCGTGTGGACCTGGGGAGTTTAGATAAGAGCCCACGGGAGCCCTAAAGACAGCGCCCAAGACCAGGCTGCGCTGGGGCTGAGGGGGCTCAGCTGCACAAAGAGGTTTTCATCCCCTTTTAAAAGTACAGCAAGAACCGCAGACAAATCTGTAGCCGCACATAAGGGTCCAAGTGTTGGTTTTTTGCTTTTCAGCTGAAATACTGAGAGACTGGTAGACCACACAAAGGAAAAAGGACAGGGTTTTTCGGCAGATTTTTAAACTCGGCCAATGGCAGCACACGTGAACTCCATCCCAGGGAAGGGAGCCACGTGGACTGAGCTCGGCTACGTCTGTGCTGCGGGCTTTGCGGGGCCACCCCGCTTACCCCAGCACACCTACAACGGGTCACCCGCCCCAGCCACGAGGGCCCAGCTCCAACAGGCCTTGGAGCCACCAGTCAGGGCCTACACCCATCCCACCCCCCACCTGGGATGCCCTTCCTGCCACCATCTGCTGACAAATGCCCGCTCCCCTTTGTGACCTCGGTGCCCTGGTGACCCTCCCCTCTCTGTCCCCTCCCACACCAGGCAGGTGTGCCCTTCCTCGGCTGTGACCCTCTCCCTGACGTGGACAACTGTTCTCTGGCAGAGTCTCCTTGGGGGGCCTCGGAGTCCCCGGCGACCTGCACGTGGCAGCTCAGCAGAGTGGGGAGGAGGAAACCGCGGGACAGGTCACCGGTGCCTCCCGTGTGCTGGGCCTTGACCCGTCTAAGTGCTTTGTAAGCCTTGGGGGAGACGCTGCTCTTGTCTCTGCTTGATGGACAAGGGAGGATTGAAGCAAACCGCCCAGGTCAACAGTGTGTGTCAAGAGAGCAAGTGAAGTGTGTGTGTATGTGTGCGTGTGTGCATCTATACCTGTGTGTGTACGTGTGTGTATGTGCACGTGTGTGCTTGTATTTGCCTCTGTGTGTGCATGTGTGCGTGCGTGCATGTGTATACGTGTGTGTACATGTGTGTGCATGTGTGCGTGCGTGCATGTGTGCGTGCATGCGTGTGTGGGCAGCATGTGCGTGTGTGCATGTGTATACCTGTGTGTACATGTGTGTATGTGTGTGTGTGCTCGTGTGTGTACTGGGAGGACTGGGTGCAGAGCCTGAGCCCTCACCCCCTACACCACTGAAGCCCACAGCAACCCTGCCAGCCATGACCATTCCTTTTCCTAGACAGGGACCCGGGCCCGGATAGGCAGGTAACCCACCAAAGGTGCCTAGCCCTGAAGAGGCCCAGCAGCCTGCTCTCTGCCCACCGGCCAGTCAGCCCCTGGGGGCTTAGGGAAGGCCCTCTGGCCCTAGATTGAAATGACCTGGAAGCATCTTACAGTGACAGCGGGGTTTAGCGCAGATAGCGCCTCCTCGGAGGTCTCCTCCGCCCGGCCCCCGTGCACCGCCTTCGCTGGTCGCTTATTCTCTGTATAACCCTGTGTTTATGTGTCTGCCTCCACCGCTGAGCCAGGAGCCTCTCCAGTTCAGAGACGTAGCAAGCTCACGTTGGCGACGTTTATATCTGCAAACCTTGGGTCATTACCCCAGTGCCCCGCCCTGAAAGAAGTTTGTTTCTCCACCCAGGGAAACGTGAAGACGTACTGGGAACTACTGCACGCAGGCCCCATGCCTGGCCTTACGCTCTCTCACTGAATCACCTCGACAACACTATCCAATTACAAGCATCCCTGCACCCCAATGGGTTCACTCAAAGGACATTACTAAATCTCTACCCTCAGGGAGAATGTAGAGCTTATACCCCACTTTCTAGAGGAGGAAAACTGAGGCCCAAAAGGTCAAACACATTCCTTCCCATGAATGCAATCCTTTGTAAGATGCAGAGCACTTTCTCATCCACAGATGACTCCAGTGTGTCCCTGGGAAGGCCCTGGGGTGGGGACCGACATGAAGGGCCAGCCCATTTTAGGGATGAGTACTTGGAGGCACATAATTATGAAAGTGGATCACTCCAATGGGACTGGATGAAGCTGTGACTTGAACCAGCATCGTGACTCCTGGGCCCAGCCTCTGTCCCTCCCTAGTGTGGAAAATTCTGAGTTTGGGACTCTGTCCAGGGCTATGGGTTTGCTGTGTCTGCATCAGAAATCCTACGACGAAGAGGAAACTGCTCACCTGTCTTTTCTCTTATTTAAAAACAAACTATTTTTCACCACCCACATGCTACATCCAGCTATATTAAAATACTCCCTTCCTTGACTATATTCTATTATATGATATTACTTTTCCACCATCTATTTATCTTGTAAAAAGAAATCGAGATTCTAAAGCAGCGTGCTCTCTATCACGGTAAAAGGGCTCGGCATTAAGTGGTCTAAGTGAGTCCCTGTGGCTAAGTTTATGGCGTACAGGGAAAGCTTGGGGTCAGTAAGGAAGCCTTAAACAACAGGCAGAACAAGTGTTCCAGAAAATAGACCAGTAGAGTGCGTTCAAATTGAACATTCTCAGCTTTCCATAAGCAGCTGTTATGAATTGTACCCCCCTCACCCCCCAAATTTACACTGAAGTCCTAACCCCTGTACCTGTGAACGTGACCTTGTTTAGAAATGTTGTTGTGAGCTGCCGTTGAGTAGGCTTTGCCTCACGGAGACCTTGTGTCTGACAGAACGAAACACTGCCGGTTCCTGCACCATCTGCATGATCATTGGTGTGTTTGAGTCCGTCGTTCGGGACACTGCGTCAGTCCATCTCATTGAAGGTCTCCCTCGTTTTCGCTGATCCTCTCCTTCAGCAAAGATGGTATCCTTTTCTAGCGACTGGTCTTTCCTGATGACGTGTCCAAAGTAAGAGAGCCGAAGTCTCATCATCCTCACTCCTAAGGAGCATCCTGGGTCTTTGAAAATGTTATCAGTTACCATGAGGTCATGCTGGAGTAGGGTGGGCCCTAATCCCATCTAAGTGGTGTCCTATAAAGGAGAAGAGACACAGGAAGGGCACCATGAGACAACTGAATTATGCTGTAGCTTTAAACCAAGGGATGCCTGGGGCCCCCAGAAGCTGGAGAGACTGGAAAGGGTCTTCCCCTAGAGCCTCCAGAGAGAGCATGGCCCTGGTGGCACCCTGAATTTGGACCCCTAGTCTTCAGCACTGTGAGACAGTGAACATCTGTTCTTAATGCCACCCAGTTTGCGGTACTTTGGTACAGCAGCTCAGTGTAGCGAGTTCGGCTGGAAGTGCCCCACATGTCCAAGACCCTCACACTCTCACACCCTCAGACCCAATCCCACTGATCTTCAGCATCACTCCGAGATGGACAGGGTATGGGTGCTTGTCCATTTGGTGGGTAAGGAAACAGGCTCAGAATGATGAGCTGGGATCAGGACTCCTGGCCCCTGACGTGTCTGGGAGCTGGCTTGTTCGTTCACATGGTGGAGCTTGTGGGCTGTCAGGCACTGCCTCTGTAAGCAGGGCAGGCTGCAGTCGGGGCCCCGCAGGGAGCCCCATCCCAGAGGGAGAACCAGACAATAAGCCAGTAATGATGACTCTAGAGGGCAAAAAGAACCCAGAAGAAGGGCGTTAGGGAAAGGTGGCTGGAGAGACGGTCCTTCCCTGGGTGGCCTGGGAAGCCTCTCTGAGGTGGAGACGTGTGAGCTGCATGAATGGCAAGCAGCTAGCCCAGCAAAGATCTGGAAGAGGTGCCCAGGCCAGGACAGAGCCCGGGGTTAAGGAGCAGAGAGGCTGGTGCGGCTGAGCAGGGTGAGCGAGGGGAGAGGTGCTAAGATAACTTGTTGGCCGTGAGGGAACGTCGGGAATCAGATGACTGTCACCCAGGTCTGCAGTCGAGCCAACAGGTGGGTGGTGATCAAGCCACTTACTGAGATGAGGTGGACGCAGCGGGGTGGGAGGGAGTCAAGAGTCCGATTTCGGTCACATTCCCCTCAAGATGCCTGCTGGGCACCCAAGTCGAGCATGTGTCTGGAGGAGTCGCTGGAGATGGAGACGCAGGAGTGTGGGGCAGCTCTAGAGTTGATGCATGACTCACGGAGACATCTAGATTTGCAGCTGTTCAGGCCAGAACAGTACTTGGGCCAGGGCGTATCAGCCCGGAGAAGCTTCGGGTGACAGCCGGGGCAGGGCTCATGTCTGTGTGTCCTGCCCGGGTCTGCAGTCTCCTTTGGACGGTAGGACTCGACACTGATGAAGTGCACGGGCCAGACGTGTTGGCCTAGCATGCACCCGGGTCAGCTGGCAGACCCGCAAACATACCTGCAGGCACTTCTACAGATGTACCTGCAGATACACCTGGAGATGTACCTGCAGAGGCCGCCAGCCTGGACTGGCTTTGGGGGAGGGGGCTTTTGAGCCTCCTGAAGGTCCAGGGTGACCTGCACTCACTCAGATAGTATCTGTCACTGTGCACACTCGGAGTGAGGAATTCGGGGTCCCAAAGCTGGCTTCCGACCTGGAGAAGGGTGCTGGTCTGTCCCGTGTCCTAGCAGCGCTCGGCACCCTGTGAGGGAGCCAGGCGGTCTGGTCCACCCGCAGTCCCAGCCTATGACTAAGGCTTGGCAAGACAGCGGTCTGTGGGGAGTCACAGGTGGCATGTCCTGTGCCTGGTGCCTGTGGGAATGGAGAAGAGGGCCCAGGTGCTGGGGTGCTCTTCATTCAGAGCCAAGGGAGGTGGGGCACAGCAGGCAGAGAGTTGGGGGACCCAGGAGAGTGGGGTCCTGCAGACAGGAGAAGGGAGGGTGCCGGAGGATGAGGCTCAGGGTGGAGTGACCACTGGATCTGCCCATGGGGCGCCTCCTGGGCAGGCAGTGAGGGTGCTGCCATGGGGGGAGGGCAGCTAGGAGGGAGGGATACGAGGCGCCCCACCCGATTGTTCTGACTTCTCAATGCCCAAGACGGCAGACACCCCAAGGAGTGTGGGGAGCAGGGGGACGTTTGGAGAAAGATGAGCACAAGAGAAGGGAGGTCTCACCGGGTGTTGGACCGTACAGCAGGGCCACACTCCCAGCCTGGGCGGGGACAGGCTGCGCGGGGGGCACCTAGGAAATGTGTGGCCCCTAGTCTAAAGGGAAGCCCGACAGGAGGGTGATGTGCTTCTCTCTGTCCACCGTCGGCTGCTCAGCGCAGGCCTGGAGAAGGAGGGTTAACTCACCCCACAAAAGCCCAGCTCTGGTTTGGGGTTTGGAGACAAAGGGGCAGGGGCCGTGGGGCCGTGAGGACACGAGGTAGGGCCTGGGGCTCTCAGCTGGGTGAGGAGGCGGGTGGGGAGTTGAGAGGCACGACTTGGAGGAGCAGAGGGGCAGGGTCTCTGGGTTGAGTCTTTAGGAGGCCCCAGAACTGTGAGGCAGGGGTAGAGGAGGGGGAGTGGGAGGCGGGACAGTTGAGTTGCTGTTTGGTCAGAGGGGTGACAGCCAGGTCGGGGTGTGGTCGTAGGCGTGGGCCTGAGGTGCAGTGGGCACAAGGTCAGTAGACACGAGGAGGTCAAGGTGCTGAGAAGCTGAGGCATGAGAAGGGGTGAGAGGGGGCAGAACCCGGAAGTTCTGATCAGCAGACCAGGGACTGTGAACTTATCCCAGTGGGGGCCGCGGGGACCTGCTGGAGAGCAGGAGGGCTACGCTTCCAGCAGAGTCCCTTCAGAAAGGGGCCCCTTGATGGAGCTGAACTCACAAGGACGCCATGCTGGCTGGGCCGGTGAACGCAGTGGCGAGGTTCCCCAGGCAACGGAGCCCTCCCCTTACCAGGAGGCTAAGGCTGCCAGCAGAGCTGGCAACCCCACAGCTTTATTGAAACTACTCAGTAATTCCTGGTAATGGCCGACCTGGAGCGAAGAACAAGCTCTCCAGAAAGGTCATTTATCCGAGAGAAGAAAATGATTTCTTTTCCCGGGGGCTGTCATCTTCTGCTTTAATTAATATCAAACACGTACACTCTCCGCAGTGCCTTCAAATGTTTGAGTGGACTTCCTGTGACATTTTTAATAAAAAAATGTAAAACCTCCGTGGCTCACGCAAGGCTCTGAGTGTTCATTAGTGCCTGCTCGTGGCACAGGAGCCTTCACGGCAGACAGGATGCTGGCCCCAGCCAGTGGCCTCGCAAGGACAGGAGTCACTGCTGAGGATGGGATCCAGGGCCAGAATGCAGCCAGGACCTCACTGGTTTGGGTGCTGGCTCATTCATTCATTCACTGGGAGGGCAGTATGGAAGAAGTGAATTGCCTCCGTTCAAATCATAGCTGCCTAGGAGCGTGACTTAGCCTTTCCGCTGTGCCTCTGCGTCTTCATCTATAAAACGGGGCCAGTAGGAGCACGTATCCCACATGGTTGTTTTAATGGTTGCATGTAATAGTTTGTGCAGGCAGACTCAGAGGACTGTATCTGGGGTGCCCCTCCTCTTGTGACCCTGCCCTGTGTGCCCAGCACAGTGCTAGGACCAGGAATGAAGCAGACACTCAGGCCCTGACCTCACACTGATAACCGAGTCTAGTGGCGGCTCTTCAAACCCAAGGCAGCTGTCAGTGTACTCCTTTCCTCCCCTGGGGCCCCCAAGGCAAGTGCCCCACCATGAGGTGGGTAATTACGATCTACCACCCCCACCAGCTTGCAGGCAGGACCGTGTCTTACTCATCCTTGATCCCTGGCATCTGGCTCCGGGGCCGGCATGGCGTGGGGGTCTTGGTGTGGGGGTGCTCTGAGGAGCAGACAGGGTGTGGTCTAAGGGTCCAGGTGGGGTGGCAAGACCCTGTGACAGAGACTGGAACTTCGACTTCTGTCCACATAGCTGCGCCAGACTGTAGGGTCCAATCTCTTTATTATTGTTTCCATTTTTCAAATAAGAGGGTTGAAGCTGAGGTTGGTGTAGGCTTCTGCCGGAAGTCACAAAGTTGACCTGTTACTCACGGAATCAAGAGATGGACTCATTGTTAGGATCTCCCCTTCTCTGATCAGCAGGTTAGCGCTGTCATTCAGAAAATCCCTTTTTAAGGACACTTATAAAGTGCCCACGTATGTCAGCACCCCGATGGTGAGCACACAGACCCACCTCACTCTGGAGTCAGCCTGGTGGCTGTGCTTCCTTCAGCTGCACCCCACAAATGCTCAGGCTGAGTAAGAAGGGCACAAAGAACATTCTTTTCCTGGACTATTGATTTGAAGGTGCTACCCCAATGCCCCATCAACTTCCCACCTCCAATGTTTTAGTGTGTATTTCTTGCAAATAGGGATGTTCTCTAACTCGGTCACATGACAACCATCCAAAACAGAAAATTAACACTGATACATTAAAAACCCATTGCCATCGAGTCAATCCTGACTCATAGCGACCCTATAGGACAGAGTAGAACTGCCCCATAGGGTTTCCAAGGCTGTAAATCTTTATGGAAGCAGATGGCCACATCTTTCTCCCAAGGAGCGGCTGGTGGATTTGAACTGCCAACCTTTCAGTTAGCAGGCAAGCGCTTAACCACTGTACCACCAGGGCTCCTTACATCTATCTAAACCTCAGATCCCATCTGTCCCAATGTTGTCCTTCAGAGCAAAAGGCCCCGACCCAGGATCACTCCTGGCACTTAGTTGTCATGTCTCTTCAACTTGTAATCTAGAACAGTTCCGAAGTCACTCCTTGACTTTGGTGAACTTGACCCTTCTGAAGATCACACAACTGATGCTGTGTCCTCACTGCATCCTGTCAGGCGGGGCACAATTGCAATCTGCCCCCTAGCTACTGATGTTAACTTGGAGCATTTGATGATGGTGGTTTCTGCCAGGTTTGTCCACTGCCACCGAGTCGGCCCCTGACTCATGGTGACCCCGTGCACAACAGAGCAAAATGCTGCATGACCCTGCACCATCCTCATGATCAGTTTCAGACTGGACCTGTGTGATATATAATTTTAATTTCATTGGCCAATTTTCAGAAGTTGATCACTAGACCTTTCTTCCTAGTCTGTCTTAGTCTGGGAGCTCTGCTGAAACCCATTCAGCGTCATAGCAGCACACAAGTCTCCACGGACAGATGGGTGGTGACTGTTCATGAGGTGCATTGGCCAGGAATCAAACCCGGGTCTCCCTCATGGAAGACAAAGATTCTACCACTGAACCACCAATGCCTCACTTGTGCACTGCAGAGTTACTGTTTTTCCCTTTGTAGTTAATAAATATCGTGTATGTGCGCGCGCACATGTGTATGAGGAGTATCCCGTTCCTCCTCAAATTTTTGCCCGCTAGTTTTAGCATCCATTGATGTTTCTTGGCTGGATTAATTACTATGCTAATAATTACAGTGACTTTCTAATTCCATCATTCATTCTCCCCCATATACATATTCGTTTGTTTATATTAATATGAACTTGTGGGTTCCTATTTTAGTCCACTAGTTATAATCTGTTACTACCATTAATTATTTTGAAGCTCAAAGTCTTCCTGATATGGCCTGTAGGGGTCTCTTCAAGCTGGCCCCTGTGTCCTCACCATTCTTTGAGCTCATCCTTACTTTCTGTAACAACAAGATGTGCCAGGTTCATCTTGTACTCTCCCTGCCCCCGCCCTGGAATCAGCCATTTCTTCAAGGGGCCCTGTTTCCTCTTAGTGGAGCATGATATTAGGAACCAAGATCTTGGCATTGGGTGTGCTCATTACTATTGGGGTGTCAGTCTCCCAGGCTCTTAGTGGATACATGTTCACATACATCCACCTACATCTATGTTTATTTCTATATCTCTCTATGTATCTATCATCTATCTATCTATCATCTATCTGTCTGTCTGTCTACTGAAAGCCATAAATTCACACCTCCCATTTCATTCCTAACACCACAGGTTTCATTTTAGTTTTCTCCCTTTCCATGTTTATAACTTTCTTCTCTGACAGTAAAAATCTGGGCTCCCATTATACTCCAAATATTTACTTATTGATCAGTCCCCTCATGTGTAACCAATCTTGTGTGCCACCACCATCACTCTGCTCAGGCTCCAATGTCTCACCATTGTCACCCTTGTGTGCGGGCGCCCTCCTCATCCTCCTCTCCTGCTACAGCTCTGATATCCCATGCTGGCCTATGCGGATGCCCTCTCACCCCACTTGGGCTTTGGATACCCCACATCATTGCCCCTCCACGTGGAAAATCTCCTCACCTGGCTTGGGCCCCTCTTCTCATCCCGTTTGGCCTCCCACAACCCTGCTGGGCCCACCCCCCTTCTTCCGTCTGGTGTGGGCACCTACCTTTCTCAGCCTTATCCAATGACTCTTAGACTGATTATTCAGAAGAAAAGAAGGCAGGCAGGCTGCAGATTAAATTTTAATAGATATTGCCAAATTTGTCTCCAAAGTGACTTTACCAATTTCTAATCTCACCAGCAGTGTGTGAGAGAACGCATTTCTTTACAAGCTCTTCAGCATGGCGTGTTGGCACATTTCAATTTATGTCAATCCAATGGGAAAAAAATATGTCAAATTAATTTGCATTTCCCTTTTTTACTAATGAGTTGAGCATCTTTTAATATGTGTATTGATCCTTTATAATTTCTGTTCTGTATCTTGTCTGCTCATATCCTTTTCCTATTTTCTTACTGATTTGAAAGAATTCTTCGTGTATTTTAGATACTAATGTTTAGTTTGTTATATATACTGTAAATATTTTCTCCTTATCTGTCACTTCTCTTTTCACTTTGTTTTTCTTTAAATGTTGTTTAAGATGCTGTTCCCTTCCTCGAGGTCATAAATGTATTTCCCTATATTTTCTCCTATTCCTCTTACGGGTTTTTTCTGTTTTTTTTTTTTTAACATTTAGGCATGTATTCCATCTGGAATTTATTTTTGTTGATAGTGTTAAGGGGCAATCTAATTTTATTTTTTCCAGGTAGTGAATTATTCCAACACTTACTGAATACTCTACCTTTCCCCCACTGATTTGAAACACCACCTATTCATATACTAAATTCCAGTATATGCACGGGTCTGTTTTTTGATCCTCTATTTTGTTCCAAGGATCTATTCATCTATTCATGTGCTAATATCACATTATATTTATTACAATTACTTTATAATATGCTTTGACATCTTGTCGGGCAAAATTCCCTTCTTTGTTTTTTCTTTTTTCAAGCTGTCTTGGCTATTCTCGAACATTTACTCTTCCATCTGAATATTAGAATCAGCTTGTCAAGTTCCATTAAAATCTTGATCAGATTTTGATTGGGATTGAGTTGAATTTATAGATCTATTTAGGGGGGATTAAGATGGAGCAAGATATGAATTCGGAGCATTGTGCTATGGCACAGAGTAAGCGTGCAATAACTAGCTGTTCAGTCATGAGGGGACTCTGGAAAATGTGGACACTCTGCCCTCTCTGGAGGCTGGAGGCTCTCTGGCCTCTGGGGCCAAAGCGCCTTGTGGAGTGGCTGGGACTTGAGTGCTTCACAGTCAGTGTTTTCTGCCTGAGTCTTGCAAGGCCACCAGGGCTTTCTCTAGGAGGCTTGGGGTGGGAGGCCTCCTTGAGATTCAAATCATGGACAGTGACAAACTGAGTGGCCCAAAGACCAGGCAAGAGACTCCTGCCTCTCTGAAGGTCCTTCCTCTGAGCTTGGAGGCAGCCTCATCCACCACAGGAGGCTGTGTAGCAAGCCGTGGGAGCCCTAAGAAGGAGCCACTTCCTGCCTGGGGGCGTCTGGCCAGCCTTCACAGAATGGGAGCCTCTCAGTGGGGCTTGCAGGATGAGTGGGTTGTCCAGGCAGTGCTGGGAATGGGGCACTGCAGGGAGAGGAAGTGACCTGCACCAAGACACAGTGGTGTGGGCAGGGAGTGGGTGGTCAGAGGGCAGGGGAAGGGCAGCTGCAGGGGAGCCTGGCAGTGAAGGCCTGCTGAGTCATGCTAAGGCTCTTCTGGGCCTGTGTGCCACGCAGGGGCTGACAAGATGGAATGCCTGGGATTGGGTGCAGAAAGCCTGCTGTGCATCCTTGGGGTTGGGGACAAGGAGGAGACCAGTGGGTCAGCCCAGGTGTAGCTGTCTGTGTGTTTCAAAGGCCAATAAAATTTCTTTCACGTAGGCTTCAAAAAAGAAAAAAGAAAAAAAGTTGCCATTGAGTCAATTCCAACTCTTGGTGACCCCATGTATGTTGGAGTAGAACTGTACTCCATAGGGTTGAAGGATAAGTAATAAAAATGTGCTAATTTGAAGCTTAAGCCAAAGAAACCAAATCCGTTGCCATCGAGTTGATTTCAACTCATAGCAACCCTATAGGATAGAGTAGAACTCCCCTATAGGGTTTCCAAGGAGTGGCTGGTGGATTTGAACTGCTGACCTTTTGGTTAGCAGCCAAATACCTAACCACCGCGCCACCAGGGCCCCTATTTGAAGCTTACATATATATTATTAAAACTCAACAGTAACCACAGCAATAGTTTAAAACTTAGATCAACAGAGTAATTTTTTTCAGGGAGAGTAATTTTATCATTGACATTACTTAGAAAGGCTGGTGCGTGGTGATGATAAAAAGGAAACCGACTTGTAGTCAGCTTTATTACGTTTTTAAGTTCTCTACAAACAATGCACCTGGGAAGATGGCTTCTTCCCCTCCCACCCTTGGTGCACCACCACCCTGATCCCACATGCCCCTCCAGCTACTGCCTCAGTTCTCCACTGCCTTTCACAGCAAAACCCCTCTGCTTCCTCCTCATTCTTTCTTTGTAAAGTATTTTGTTAAATATTGAGGACAGACAAAAGAGTTTCTGTAAAAATGCATGAGGTGTAAAGAGCAACAATCCACAAACCCTCGTGTACCCTCCATGCCATTTAAGAAACAGGAAAGACTATGCAGCAACTTTGAAGCCCTTGGTGGACCCTCCCAGACCCACCTCCTCCCTCCCTTCCCTCAAAGGCCTCTGCTCTCCTTGATTTTTGTTCATTTATCATTGTCTCGCTGTTTTACGACATGCTTGTGGCCCTAAACATTATCACATGGTTTTGTTTTGCATGTTTTTGAACCTCATGTAATGGAGTAATTATATGGGTATTCTGGCCCCTGGTTTTTGTTGTTGTTGTTGTTATTTTGTTTGTTTTGGATGACGTTCTTTAGACTTAACCACGTTGGTGTGTGCAGCAGTTCATTCTTTCTCTCTGTTGTGTAGCATTCTGTTTTATGACTCTACCACAATTTATGGATTTGTTCTTTTGCTGATGGAATGTGTGTGGTTTCCAGTTTTTTGTTATAACAACAGTGCTGCTTGTTCAAGGCCATTCTTGTACATGTCTTCTGGGCTCGTGGGCCAGAATTTCTCTAAGGTATAAACCCCAGGGTGGAACTGCTGAGTCATAGGGTATTCCTTTCTTCAACTTTACGACATAATGTAAAAAGTGGTTTGCACATGAAGTATATTGGCCAGGAATCAAACTCAGTTCTACCACATGGAAGGCGAGAATTCTACCACTGAACCACCTGTGCTTGGTGAAACTCCTAAATTCCAGGGAAAGCTTTGCTTTCAAAATTCCAGACAGAGAAAACAAGTTCACTTACTAAGAGAATCTAGACCAAAATCAGACTTCACGTTTATCACCCTGAAAGCCAGAAGACATAGGAACAATGTAATCATTACTGCTTTGTAAGGTCAGTACTACTGTTATCCCTACTTTAGAGATGAGAAAACGAATAGGTTGAGTAATTTCTTTAAGGATATAAATCAAGTAAGTAATTGATGATTCAGACATAAACTATCTGACTCTAGAATATACACTTTTAACTCTTATACTCTCCTAAGATTGGAATATAAGAAAACTACCTAAACATTTAAAGGCTTTTTATCCAAACTGAACAGCAAATAGATTCTAAAGCCAATGTCATTAAAATCAGGACCAAGTTAGGGATGCCTATTACTACCACTATCATTCAACACGGTTCTAGTTAATGCAATAATTAAATAAAGACAAAGTAAATATGTAAAAAGAAGAGATAAAATCATCTTTATATTCAGATGACATAATTACATATCTAGAAAATTCAAGTGATTCAACAAAAAAAGTTAAGGTGGCTGGATATGAGATAAATAAACAATAACAAAAATAACTTCTCTTTATATTAGCAATAAACAGAAATAGAAATTAAAAAACCATATCATTCACAATGGGAATAAAACTATTTTATTGAAAGATATAATACAAAACCTAGATAAAGAGAAAGAACCATAGTGTTCCTGGATGGGAAGAAAAGTGTCATTAAAATGTCAATAATTTTTAAATTAATATATACATTTAATGCAATTACAATCAGAACCCCTACATATATTTTTTGAAGACAAAGTAGACAAAATAATTTCCAAGATTATATGGAAGAATAAATGCTCAAGCTGTGGCAAGAAAATTTTGAAGGCTAGTGAAGGGAGACTTGCCCTACCAGATATTAAAACTTCCTGTAAAGCCTTTATCATCAAGTTAACTGGCACAGCAATCAATGAATATTGATCAGATGGGAAAAAAAGTACCTAATAACACAGCACCAAAATACATGAAGCAAGAACTGACAGAAATAAAGGGAGAAATAGAAAAGCCAACAGTAACAGTTGGAGAATTCAATACCCCACTTTTAATAATGGATAAAACAATGAGGCAGAAGATCAACAAGAAAATAGAAGACTTGAACAACACTATAAACCAACTAGACCTAATAGAACACTCCATCCAACAACAGCAGAATATACATTCTTTCTCAAGTGCACATGGAACATTCTCCAGGATAGACTATATTCTAGGTCACAAAACAAACCTTGATAAATTTAAAAGGATGGAAATAATATAATATTCTCTGACCACAATGGAAGGATATTACAAATCAATAACAGAAAGAAATTTGGGAAACTCACAAATATGAGGAATTAAACAAGACACTCCTGAACAGCCACAAAAAGTCAAAGAAGAAATCTAAAGGGAAATTAGAAAATGTTTTGAGACAAATGAAAATGAAGACACAACATACCAAAACTTAAGGGATAAACTAAAGAAGCGCTTAGAGGGAAGTTTATAGCTGTAAATACACATATTAAAAAAGAAGGAAGATAGCAAATTAACAACCTAATCTTCCACCTTAAGACACTGGAAAAAGAAGAGCAAACTAAACTTAAAAAGAGCAGAAGGAAGGAAATAATAAAGGTTAGAGCAGAAATTAATGAAATAAAGAATAAAAAAACAATAGAGAAAATCAATGAAACCAAAACCTGATTCTTTGAAAAGATGAACGAGACAGATCTTTATCTAGATTGACCAAGGAGGGAGAAGAAAAACAGAGAGAGAGAAGACTCAAGTTACCAGAATTAGAAATGAAAGAGGAGATATTACTACCAACCTTAAAGAAACAAAAAGGATCATAAAGTAACACTATGAGCAATTGTATGCCAATGACTTAGAGATCTTAGATGAAATGGACAAATACCTAGAAAGGCACAAACCACCAAAACCGACTCAAAAAACAAAATAGACACTCTGAACATCCCTATAACATGTAAAGAGATTGAATTAGCAATAAAAAATTACCGACAAGGAAAACCCAGGCCCAGATGACTTGACTGCTAAATTTTACCAACCATATAAAGAATTAATACCAATTCTTCACAAACTCTTCCAAAAAATTGAAGAGGAGGGAACACTTCTCAATTCATTCTTTGAGGCCGGTATTACCCTGATACCAAAACCAGACAAAAACATCACATGAAAACTACAGACTAATATCTCTTACGAATGTGGGTGCAAAAAATCTTAGCAAAATGGTAGCAAGCCAAATCCAGCAACATATTCCATATTTTTACGCAAATAACACGTGCCTTCTGCATTTGTTTGCCAGCTGCACCCTTCCCCAGCTAGGTATTTTTGTAAGTGCACTGTGCTAATGTTTTTTTACAGAAACATGTGGAAGATAATTGGCATGGTGGCACTTGTGAGAGTGCCTCTCAGGGGAGGGCACAGCCAGCAAACAAACTCAGAAGGCATGCATTATTTGTGTAAAAATACAGTAAAAAGAATTGTACACTATGACTGAGTGAGATTTATCTCAGGAATGCAGGGGTGGTTTAACATGCAAATATCAATTAATGTAATACAACATATCAATAGAATAAAAACAAAAACCTCATCATCATCTCAATAGACACAGAAAAAACATTTAATGAAATCCAATGGCAATTCATGATAAAAACACTAACAAACTAAGAACAGAACAGAATTCCTTCTACCTAATAAAGGGCACCTGCAAAAAACCCACAGCTAACATCATACTTCATGGTGAAAGACTGGATTCTTTTCTCCCTAACATCAGGAGCAAGACAACAGTGTCCGCTCTTGTCACTTCTATTTAACATGGTACTGTAGGTTCTAGTCAGGGCAATTAGACAAACAATAGAAATAGAAGGCATCCAGACTGGATGTCTCTCTATTCCTAGATGGCATAGAAAATCCTAAGGAATCCACTACAAAGCTATTAGAATTAAAAAAAATAAGTTCATCAAGGTCGGAGGATACAAGATAAATAGACAGAAATCAATTGTATTTCTATACACTTGCAATGAACAATCCAAAAATGAAATTAAGAAAACAAATCCACTAAAAATAGCATCAAAAGAATAAAATGCTTATGAATAAATTTAACAAAAGAAGAGAAAAACTTATAGTCTGAAAACTACAAAACATTGTTGAAAGAAATTTTAAAAGATATAAGTAAATGGAACAACATCTTATGTTTATGGACTGGAAGACTTAATATTGTTAAGATGGCAATACTCCTTAAATTGATCTGTATATTAAATGCAATCCCTGTTAGAATTCCAACTAACTTCTTTGCAGAATTAGCAAGCTGATTCTAATACTCATATGGAGTTGCAAGGGACCCAGAAGAGCCAAAACAATCTTTAAAAAGAAGGAAAAAGTGGAACCACACTTCCCAATTTCAAAGCTTACTACAAAGCAACACTAATCAAGATCGTGTGGTTCTGGCATAAGGGTAAACATATTGACCAAAGGAATGGAATTGAGAGTCCAAAAATAAATGCATGTGTCTATGGTCAACTGATTTTCAACAAGGGTGCTAAGACCGTTCAATGGGGGAAAAGAACAGTCTTTTCAACAAATGGTACAGGAACAACTGGATACCCACATGCAAAACAATGAAGTTGGACCCTTACCTCACACCATATACAAAAATTAACTAAAAAATGAATTAAATACCTAAATGTAAGAGCTAAACCTTTCAAACTCTCAGAAGAAAATATGGGATAAAACTTCATGACCTCAGGTTTGGCAATGGAGTCTTAGATAGGACACCAAAAACATGAGCAACAAAAGAAAAAAAAAAATTGGACTTCATCAAAATTAAAAAAAAAATTATGCCTCAAAGGACACGATCAAGAAAGTGAAAAGACAACCCACAGAATGGGAAAGAGTATTTGCAAATCATATCTGATAATGCAATAATAAAAAAAAAAACAATTAAAAATGGACAAATGACTTGAATAGACATCCAAATAGGTTTATATGTATATGTGTGTCTGTGTGTGTGTGTGTGTGTGTCTATACTTGAAGAGGACTTGAAGGCTGAAGATCAAAGACCACAGCCTTCAGTATGGATTACACCTTACCATAAAGAAAACAAAAATCCTCACAACTGGACCAATAAGCAACATCATGATAAACAGAGAAAATATTGAAGCTGTAAAGGATTTCATTTTACTTGGATCCACAATCAACATCCATGGAAGCAGCAGTCAAGAAATCAAACAAGGTATTGCATTGGGCAAATCTGCTGCAAAAGACCTCTTTAAAGTGTTCAAAAGCAAACATATCACTTTGAAGACTGACCCAAAGCATGGTATTTTCAGTTGCCTCATATGCATGTGAAAGCTGGACAACAAATAAGGAAGATTGAAGAATTGACGCCTTTGAATTATGGTGTTGGCAAAGAATATTGACTACACCATGGACTGCCAGAAAAACGACCAACTCTATCTTGGAAGAAATACAGCCAGAGTTCTCCATGGAAGTGGGGATGGCGACACTCACTTAGGACAAGTTATCAGAAGGGACCAGTCCCTGGAGAAGGACATCATGCTTGGTAAGGCAGAGGGTCAGCAATAAAGAGGAAGACCCTTGATGAGATGGATTGACACAGTGGCTGCAACAATGGTCTCAAACATAGCAACAATTGTGAGGATGGCACAGGACTGGGCAGTGTTTCATTCTGTTGTACATAGGGTGGCTATGAGTTGGAACTTACTGGACGGTACCTAACAATAACAACATATATATATCCAATAAGCACACAAAAGATGCTTGACATCATCAGTCATCAGTGAAATGCAAATCAAAACCACAATGAGATATAGCTTCACATCCATTAGGATGGCTAGAATTAAAAAGTCAGATAATAACAAGAGTTGATGAGGATATAGAGAAATCAGAGCCCTCCTATTCTCCTGATGGGAATGTAAAATGGCGCAGCCACTTTGGAAAACAGTCTGGCAGTCCCTCAAATGATGAAACATAAGACTTATCATAAATGACCCAGCAATCTTAATCCTAGGTATATAACCAAATGAAAACATTTATCTGTACAAAAACTTGTACGCTAATATTTATAGTTGCATTTTTCATAAGAGCCAAAAGGTGGAAACATCCGAAACGTCCATCAACTGATGAACTGATAAATAAGATATGGTCTATCCATGCAATGGATTACTCTGCCATAGAAACGCAGGAAGTACAGATACATGCTACAGCATAGATGAACTTCGAACATACTATGCTAAGTGAAAGAAGCTAGTCACAAAAGACCAGGTATTTATATGAGTCAATTTATATGAAATTGGCAAATCTATAGAGACAGAAAGTAGATTTTATGGTTGCTTAGGGCTAGGGTGGGCAAGGTGGGGCTGAGGGAAATAGCTAAAGGGGACAGGGTTTCTTTTAGAGATGGTGAAAATGTTCTAAAATTGGCTGTGATGCTGGTTGGAGGTATCTGTGAATACACTAACATCACTTAACTGTACACTTCAAATGGGTGAATTGTATGGCATGTGAATTACAGCTCAATCAAGTGGTTAAAAAAAAATGAGTTGAACAATATATTGACCTGGAGACATTGTTAGGATAAATGTTTATGTGAAAAAAGACAGTAGCAGAGTAACATGGAAATAGAAATTAATTTATATAGGTATGTGTTTGTAGATAGAAAAGTGAGGAAGGGCCCTCCTTCAAATTGTTAACATTGGTTATCTCATGAGATTGGACTGGGGTGGGAGGAGCTTTGAGGTGTTTAAATCTGCTTTTATTGTTTGAATTGTTATAATCAGCATGTAGCATTTTTGCATTTAAAAAACAAAGAATTTTTAAAAGAGAGCAGGGCTTGAGGGCTCTCTTCATTTTTCTGTTTTGTCTTCCACAGTCAGATATCTTAACTCTTCTGTAAAGGTCTTCCTTTCCAGCCCCCAAATTTGTTGACTAACCATATTCTCTAAGCAGTTAGGAAAATTCTACCGAACGTTGGGTATGGTGAAAGCAAGGCAGGGGAGAGACCCTTGCTCTTCTGGCCTGGGGAGTGAAGCATGTGATGGCAAGGATGAGGATGTTGATGGTGGTGGTGATGGGGATGGAGGAGGAGAAAGAAAAGGTGGAGGAAGATGAAGAGGATAATGCATGTTGAAATCTCCAGCTTGCAAACACATGTTCCTTCCCCATCCGAGCTCACGGAAGGCTCACATAAAACTCCAAGGGTAGATTATATCTTCAATTTACAGATCTGGAAACTGTGGTAAGCAAGGTTAAGCGACTTGTATAGGGCCCACAGCTAGTAAGTTGAGGAGTCAGGACTGAACCTGGGTTAGTCTAGCTTCACCCCCCTGTACCTTCCAGCTCCTTCAAACATTACAGAGGTTGAGAACAGTCCAGTGCCCCTCCCTCCTTGTTCCATGTGTCAGGCCTTGTCCCTAGCCTAGTGACGACCTTCTGTAGTTCAAAGCAGTCTTGGGTTGGGAGAAAAATATTGGGACTTGTCATGGATTGAATTGTGTCCCCCAAAAATATGTGTATCAATTTGGCTGGGTCATGATTCCCAGTATTGTGTGATTGTCCACCATTTTGTCGTCTGATGTGATTTCCCTATGTGTTGTAAATGCTATCACTATGATGTTAATGAGATGGATTAGCAGCAGTTATGTTGATGAGATCTACATGATTAGACTGTGTCTTAAACCAGTCTCTTTTGAGATATAAAAGGAAGAAGCGCGCAGAGAGATATGAGGACCTCATACCACCAAGAAAGCAGTGCCGGGATCAGAGCGTGTCCTCTGGACCTGAGGGTCCTGTGCAGAGAAGCTCCTAGACTGAGGGAAGATTGATGACAAGGATTTTCCCCCAGAGCCAACAGAGATAGAAAGCCTTCCCCTGGAGCTGGCACCCTGAATTTGGACTTCTAGCCTACTAGACTGTGAGAGGATAAATTTTTGTTAAAACTATCCACTTGTTGGTATTGCTGTTATAGCAGCAGTAGATGACTAAGGCAGGACTCTACCACCCTTTCTCTCTGTAGCTTTCCAGCAGTCCCAATTGTTGGTTGCCATGTGGGCGGTCTGCATTATTCAAACCCATGGAATATTCAGGCTGCTGGGCAGAGGAACTGAGCCTGATGGGGCTGGCTGAGCTGTTCTTTCACAAAAGGTCCCCTGGGGGCTGGGGACGCTGCTGGGCTCAGGGAGGCAGCCTGCGCCTTGTGCTAGGGCAGATGTGCAGTCTGGGCCAACCCAGGAGGAGGCGTGGGCTGCCTTCGCCACCTGATGGATGTCCTCATTTGGGAGGAATGCATTATTGAGCACAAAGGCTCTTTCCAACCAGACTCCTGGATGAATCGGCTCAGCTGTGTCCTCACTGTGTCCTTGCTGATGGAAGCCCCAAGCACCGAGGAGTCCACTCGCAGGTAGAGTTGGCCCAGTGCATGGGGTCTGTGAAGACCCTTTGGTAGTGGGCACTCTTCTCTCAGTTCCTGCTGGGAGCCGACCTCCAGCAAGAAAACCTGGAATTTGGGACACCCTGGTTTTAGCACTGTGCCAGTCATGTGACTACAGACTTGCCAGGGTCACCAGGTGGAAAGCCCTGACCCTCTATGACAGTTCACCTCCCATGAGGACAGTGTGAACTGGGTCCCCTAGCCAGATGTAGAATACTAGAGTCCATGGTTCCAGAATCAAAGAAATTGCTATTCTTAAACCTTTGACCTCTTGAACCCTTGGGTGTGGTTCTAGAGTGCCAAAAGACCATGGGGTACAGTTCTGGAGTCCCAGAGTCATGGTTCCAGAATCCTGGTGAGTGGTTCTGGGACCTTGGGGCAGAATCTTCTGACCCTCAGAGTCAGTGGTTCTAGAACCCTGGATGTTGGTTCTGGGATCTGCTATTCCCCAATCTGGAAACCTGAGGGCCTTGCTCCCCAGCCCCCTTCTAAACCTTCTTAGGAAAACATGGTTTATGAAGCACCTGGCAGGAGTGAAGGCAGGTGCCCCTGCTTGCCCCTACAAGTACAATTAAAGAAGAAGTACTGGAAAGTTCCTTGAACTGTGACACAGCTGCTCAGCCATCTATCAGGGCTGACACTGCTCCTGGCTTCCTGTGCTGATTTACATGGGGAGAGAGACGTGAGGTCCTCCCCTTGGCCCTGCTTGCTCACCACTGGATCCCTCATGAGCTCAGTGAGCACTGCTCCCCTGGGGAGGCAGCCATCGCCCACTGTCCCTTCTTCCTCCAACTGCCTTCTGGTCTCTGGGAGGCAGAGAGAGGTCTGGGGGCTTGGAGGGCTCCGATCTGAGTGGAAGTCCATTTACGTTGTCATCATCTTTTTCCCTCGTTTCCTGAATGGGGAATCTGAGACCCTGAATGCCCTTCTTGGTCCAGACCAGGGTCTCATCCCCAGCTCGGCTGGTATTTGGGGCTGAGGAAGCCTTTGCTGCGGGGCCACCCTGTGCGTTGTAGGACGCTGAGCAGCATCCCTGGCCTGTACCCACTAGATGCCAGTAACACCCCTCCAGTGTGACAACAAAAATGTCTCTGGACATTGCCAAATGTCCCCTGGAGAGTCTTGAATTAAGGATCACTGGTCTCTGAAATGAGTTCCTGAGCCTTGTGTTGATCCCTGAGGTGGACCTCATGACCCCTCTGCCTGCTGCCTGGCTGGCCCTGCTTCTCAAGCTGAAGATGCCCCCACTGGGGACTCCAGAGGATAATCCAGTTATCCCCCATTTTACAGAGAAAGAAACAGTTTCAGAGAGTTTAAAGTGATTTGTTCAAGGTCACACAGCAAGTCAGTTAGGGCTAGTGTTCAAACTCAGCGCTACCATGCTTGCTCCCTCATTCCTTCTGAGATCCTCTGCTTTCCCAATCAGCCATTCAACGAGTATCATGGAGCACCTACTATGGACCAGGCCCTATTTTAGATGCTGAGGAAACAAGAGTCATGCCCCCTCCTCAGCTGGGCAGGTGACTCAGAGCTGTAAAAGTCACCACCAATAATAAAACCAGCCGTCCCCAACTCCTGTCACCCCGGGAAACTGGAGCCCAGCCTGTGTAAACTCTGGGCATCTCCTCAGCCCCCGGATGCCCTATCCAAAGCACAGTGGTGGAAAGGCCAGGACAGCAGCTCCCTGAGGGTGCTGGGGTGCTTTGCCATTCTCTTACATCCGCTCAGCTGTGAGCAGGCACCCAGCCTGGCTGCGCAGGCCCGGACCCCCATGAATTATGCACATCATTCCCGTCTCTAGATGGTGGTACTGGAGAAATGACAGCTCCCATTAACTGACACTGCACCCCAGTCCAGCTGCTCCTCCTGCTCTGGCCTCTCCAGGCCTGGAAGGGGCTGGCTTGGCCAAGGGAAGACCGGGAGCACTCTGCTCCACATGGGCCTATCACTCCTTGACAGAGAGGAGCCTTCTGCTTGCACCAGGTATGGTGCTGGTGCCCAGCTAGCTGGCCCAGGGCTTGAAACAGAGATCTAGAGGGAACAGGCATGGCAAGGCACAGTGGCTGGTCTGAGGTGCTGTCATTTACCCGCTGCTATTTCATTTTCTGGAATGTACTGTGACATTCCTCTGTCAGTCTGTCCTACTGTGATGGTTTGTGTGTTGCTGTGATGCTGCAAGTTGTGGCACTCGGATTTCTAACACCAGCAGAGTCGGCCACAGCGGGCAGGTTTCAGTGGAGCTTCCAAACTAAGGCAGACTAGGAAGAAAGGCCTGGTGATCTACTTCCGGAAATTAGCCAATGAAAACCCTATGGATCTCAACAGAATAGCCAGTGAAAACCCTACGGATCTCAAGAGAATATCGCGTGATATAGTGCTGAGCCTCCTAGGTTGGAAAGCACTCAAAATATGGAGTGGCCACAACAATGGACTCGAGCACACTCCTCCTTCCTCCCGTGTCTTCCAGGTACCACGCAGCCGCTGGGCGCCCTTTCCCCCCGTGCAGGAACAAGTCCCTCCAGGGCAGGTAACTGCTCTGGGGCCACTGGCCCAATTTTGCAGAAGGGAGAGGAAGTGACTTCCCAAGATGACGGTGAAGAGTGGCCTCAGAGCGCAGGCACGACCCGGACTGGCTGAAAAAAACCCACCAAACCGTGCTCCCTGCAGCACCGCCCCTTCTGGCGCCTGGGACCCCGCCTGCTGATTGGACCAGGGCTTGGGGGCGGAGCCAAAGGCAGCCATAGGTGGGTTTGGGCTCCGTGGCACAGGCGCCAACTCTGCCCAATAGCAACGCCCCATACTGGAGGGTGGCAGATGAGCCAATCAGAGCCTGCTCAGCTGGCCCTGTGTCCCCGCCTGGCCGCGTGTCCCCGCCTGGATGCGAGTCTCCGCCGTGAGGGGGCTCCATTCTTACCCTGTCCCCACGCCCTGGGATTGAATTCCCAAATTTGTTGATAACCCAGGTGAGTACTCGACATTCTGTCCCTTGACCGGGCCTCTGGAGGTGGCTGGAAGCCGCATGTGGGCGACCGACCAGGTGCAGGCTTTCTTGGAGGCCATCCCGATGAACTCTGTGGTCTGCAGGCGGACTGTTTACATTATACATTGCAAAGCCCAGCGACATTAATAGCATCCACACTTATAAAAGGGCAGCTGGTTGTCTGTTGAGACCGTATGAATTCACAGGCCCAGGATGTCAGAGCCCACTTCTCAGGCTGGAAAGCGGCGGCACCCAGTTTGTGCTCCCAGGTTTCTTTGCATCCACGTGAACTCTAGGACCCTTCTCCCTTCACTTAGCCTGTGTTTCTGTGGTTGGTAATAATCAGAGTGCTGTTGTTGAGTGCCGTCCAGTCGATTCTGACTCATAGCGACCCCATGTGACGGAACTGCCCCATAGGGTTTTCTAGGCTGTAATCTTTACGGGATCCATAATTTGTTATGATCCACACAGTCGAATGCCTTTACGTAGTCAGTAAAACACAGGTAAACATCTTTCTGGTATTTTCTGCTTTCAGCCAAGACTCATCTGACAGCAGCAATGATATCCCTCATTCCACAGCCACTTCTGAATCTGGCTTGAATTTCTAGCAGGTCCCTGTTGATGTACTGCTGCAACCATTTTTGAATGATCTTCAGCAGAATTTTACTTGCATGTGATATTAATGATATTCAATAATTTTTGCATTCCGTAGGATCACTTTTCTTTGGAATGGGTACGTATATGGCTGTCTTCCAGTAGGCTGGCCAGGTAATGTGGATGTAGTCCTAAATTAATTGTGCTCGTGTGGAAACTTTACATAGACCGAGAGACAGTCGATCAAACAGAGCAAGGGGAAGCTGCGTAGTTTAAAATCGGAAAAGGTGTGTGCCAGGGTTATAGCCTTTCACTATACTTATTCAATGTATATGCTGAGCAGATAATCCAAGAAGCTGGACTGTATGAAGAAAAACTCATCAGAATTGGAGGAAGACTAATTAACAACCTGCAACAGGCAAATACCCAGCCTTGCTTGCTGAAAGTGAAGAGGATTTGAAGCACATACTGACGAAGATCAAAGACCACAGTCTTCGGTATGGATTACATCTCAACATAAAGAAAACAAAAATCCTCACAACTGGACCAATAAGCAACATCATGGTAAACGGAGAAAAGATTGAAGTTGTCAAGGATTTCATTTTACTTGGATCCACAATTAACGCCCATGGAAGCCACAATCAAGAAATCAAAGGATGAATTGCATTGGGCAAATCTGCTGCAAAAGCCCTCTATAACGTGTTAAAAAGCGAAGACGTTGCTTTGAGGACTAAGGTGCGCCTGACCCAAGCCACGGTCTTTTTATGATCTCATATGCCTCTGAAAGCTGGACAATGAGAAAGGAAGACTGAAGAATTGACACCTTTGAATTGTGCTGTTGGTGAAGAAAATTGAATATACGATGGACTGCCGGAAAAATGAATAAATCTGTCTTTGTAAGCAGAGGTGTAACTAAGACACGGCAGGCAGGGTGCGTGTCCTGGGCGCCGCTTGTGGAGGGGGAGCTAACGAATAGTTTCCGTTGGCCGTTGCAGTTCCCATCACCAGCTGTGAGGGATCATTCAGCAATTTAAAACTAACTGCCATAGGTGCTGTTTTCCGTAGATGGGCGCCTGTCTTGGAAGAAGTACAGCCAGAATGCTCGTTTGAAACGAGGATGGTGACTGTGTCTCGCTTACTTTGGACATGTTATCAGGAAGGACCAGTCCCTGGAGAAGGACGTCATGCTTTGTAGAGAGGCAGTGTAAAAAACGGTGTGGCGGCAGAGTCTGACCTCCTCCAGTCTCACAAGGGGGAAGGAGAACCAAGCAAGGCTGAGCCCGGCGACGTAGAAGCGAGACACGCCTCCTCTCTCCGCTGTCTTTACCAATTCTAACAACAACCGTCTCTGACACAGCACTCTCTACTTCTCTGCTGAGTTCGATTATTCATTGCAATGGCCACACAGAACTCACAGACCACACTCACGATTATGGGGTTTATTAGGGAAGTAACAGTTACAGTTCAGGCTCAGGAACACTCAGGATACAGGTCTTCCATTAGGACAGCCTCTTCCCAGCGGTGCTCGCAGGCATCCTCTCCTTGGCCCTGGGCCTCTCCCCAAAGGTGCTCAGCTTTCTCTGGGGGCCGGGAAGCCCACCGTGTTGTCTCCTGGTGGCAGGTCTGTGCTGCCACCGCTTCTCACCGTCTGTAGGGTTACAGCTTGCTCTCTCTCTCTCTCCCTGTCTGTCTCTCTGGATCTTGATCTCCTGCTTCCAGGAGCTTCTCAGCGCAGGGATCCTGGGTCCAAAGGCCGTGCTCTTTGCTCTTGGCTGTTCTTCCTTGGTGGTGGTAGGCTCCTCCTCTGCTCTGGAATTGGCTCTCTTTTAAGGCAAAACTGACCAACCTGCTTGGTGGGCCACAATTACCCTATCACACAGTCCTACCCACTGACTGGGTGAAAGTTACAAGACCATAGCTAGAAAGGCCACACAAAAGTAATCACACCTCAGTCAGTGAAAAAGAGGACCCTCAACAAGATGGCTAGACAACAGTGGTTGCAACAACAGGCTCAAACATTGATTTTGAGGATGGAGCCGGACCGGGCCCTGTTTAATTCTGTTATGCATAAGGTCATTATGAGTTGCTCAGCATACAGATTGAATAAGTTTTGTGAAAGGATACAACCCTGACACACACCTTTCCTGATTTTAAACCACACAGTATCCCCTTGTTCTGTTTGAACGACTGCCTCTTGGTCTGTGTGCAGGTTCTGCACGAGCACAGTTAAGTGTTACTGGAATTCCCATTCTTTGCAGTGTTATCCATAATTTGTTACGATTCCCACAGTAGAATGCCTTTGCGAAGTCCATAAAGTAGCTGTCTTCCAAATTTCTTGTCATAGACAAGTGAGCACTTGCAGTGTTGCACCCGTTTGTTGAAACATCCCAGTTGGTATTCCGTCAGTTCCCGGGGCCTTGTTTTTCACCGATGCCTTCACTGCGGCTTGGACTTCACCCTTCAGTACCATCAGTTCTTGATCATATTGCTCCCTCCTGAAATGGATGAACGTCGACCAGTTCTTTTTGGTACAATGACTCTGTGTATTCCTTCCATCTTCTTTTGATGCTTCCTGCATTGTTCAGTATTTTGCCCAGAGAATCCTTCAGTATTGCAACTTGAGGCTTGAATTTTTTTTCTTCAGTTCTTTCAGCTTGAGAAATGTTGAGCATGTTCTTCCCTTTTCATTTCTAACTCCAGGTCTTAGCACATGTCATTATAATACTTTACTTTGTCTTCTGAGCTGCCCCCTTTGAAATCTTCTGTTCAGCTCTTTTACTTCATCATTTCTTCCCTTCACTTTAGCTACTCTACATTCAAGAGCAAGTTTCAGAGTCTCTTCTGACATCCATTTTGGTCTTTTCTTTCTTTCCCGTCTTTTTAATGACCTTTTGCTTTTTTCCTGTGAAGAAGTCCTTGATGTCATCCCACAACTCATCTGGTGTTTGGTCATTAGTGTTCAACATGTCCAATCTATTCTTGAGGTGGTCTCTAAATTCAGGCAGGATGTACTCAAAGTCATACTTTGGCCCTCGTGGACTTGTTTTAATTTTCTTCAACTTCAACTTGAACTTGCTTATGAGCAATGGATGGTCTGTTCCGCAGTCGGCCCCTGGCCTTGTTCTGACTGATGGTATTGCGCTTCTCCATCCTCTCTTTCCACAGATGGAGTCAGTTTGATGCCTGTGTATTCCATCTGGCCAGGTCCACGTGTATAGTCACTCTTTACGTTGTCGATAAAGGTATTTCCAACGAATAGGTAGTTGGTCTTGCAAAATTCTGTCATGATCTCCGACATTGTTTCTGTCACCAAGGCCATATTTTCCAACTACTGATCCTTCTTTGTTTCCAGCTTTCACATTCCAATCACCAGTAATTATCAGTGCATCTTGACTGCATGTTTGATCAATTTCAGACTGTAGAAGTTGGTAAAAATCTTTAATTCCTTCATCTCGTTTGAAGAATTGATGGCACAGGATGGGGGAGTGTTTTGTTCTGTTAAGCATGGGGTCATCCTAAGGGGGCACACTCGACGTCGCCAACAGCATCCTGACTAACACACGTGTTGGAGTCATTAGGGCTGGTCACAGACTTGCCAGGTGCATCTCTGGGTACACATGAGGAGTGCAGCTCCCTGCCTCTTGGAGTTGAGTGTAGCCAAGTGACTTGCTTTGGCTAATGAGATGTAAGTGTAAGTAATGAATGCCCCTTCCGGATGAAAGTCACTGTGTTGCTTCCCTCACTGGGATGGTAATCATGGAAACGTATTGAGATAGACACTCTACCTAATCTAGGTCCCTGAGGGCCTGTGATGAGCAGGGCTCCTTTGCCAACCAGTGTGAGTGAGAAGCAAACTTGTGTCGTGTTAGGACACTCGGGGTTGTTACTGCAGTATAACCTAGCCCGTCTTGACTACTGAAGTGCGTGTGTACAGTGTGCATTGCCAGGAGCAGAGCTGGTGTGCCACACAGGGCAGCAGTGAGCCTCCCGCTCATCTCTTTCCTGGATGCCGGGGACACTGTCTAGGGACAATGGAGACATTTTTCTCCAGCTCTTTCCCAGTTGGCTCTGCTGCAGGAAAGCAAGGAAGCCCAGACATGAAGTCACCACTTGTTTTTGGTGAGAGAGCAAGAAAAAAGCCGCAGCAGTATTGTGTTTGCCTTTATTAAGGCTCATTTTCTCATTACAATTTTCCCTCCTAATTGCTAATTTTTCCAGCTTCTCCAAGAGCCATTCTACTTCCGCCGCCTTCTCTCCCATTAAGAGCTGGTGCTTCGAGAAACGGCCACAGATGGGCAAGAGAGAAACACATGCTTGTTTTTCATTTTACTTGAAATCATCTTCTCTTGGTGCTACTGGGACAGGCAGCTGCCAGGCTCCTGTGGCCATGTGGCCGAGGACTCGGCCTTGAGGGCCAGCCCCGTGGAGGGAGGGGCGTGGTCCAGGTCCACTGCCCATGCCCTTCCTGAGGTCCTGGCCTGGATCTTTGAGCCTCAAGAGCACCTGGGCAGGGAGACGCTGAGAGGAACCGTGGTTGAGTCCTTGGCTGACGAAGCACCGCCTGAGCACCCACTGTGCACCCAGAGCTGTGCCTGGGCTGCTTCACTGCCAGCCGTGCTCACTGTTCCCTCAGAGGAGGGAGCAGTTGTCACCCCCATTTTCGGATGGGGACAGTACTCAGAAAACTAGGGAGCTTCGGCCAAGCCTGCTTAGGTAGCGGTGGCCGAGCTTGCAGCATGATTGTGACTTCAAAGTACATCTCTCCAGCCCATGCTGCAGGCCCCGTGAGGCCAGGGGCCAGTCCTGCCACTGTCACCCAGAGCCCAGCCCATGCTGCAGGCCCCATGAGGCCAGGGGCCAGTCCTGCATGTTACTGTGGCCCAGAGCCCAGCCCATGCTGCAGGCCCCATGAGGACAGGGGCCAGTCTGCCACTGTGGCCCAGATCCCAGCCCATGCTGCAGGCCCCACGAGGACTGGACCAGTCCTGTTCCTGTGGCCCACGGCCCAGCCCAGTGTCTAGTGCTTCGTAGAGACTTGCTAGTTAGGATGGGAGAAACGAAAAGCTGCTGAGTAGAACCCTTTGCATTTCTTCACCATTTTTAATTTACGAAGTTCCTTTCCATTTATCTCATTTCATCCCTCAAATCCCTAGGAGTTAGGGAGTCATAGACCCATTTATGGAATAGAAAATACCAAAACCAAACCTGTTGCTGTCGAGTCAATTCCCACTCACAGCAACCCTATCGGACAGAGTAGAACTGCCCCACAGGGTTTCCAAGGCTGCAGTCTTCACAGAAGCAGACCGCCACATCTTTCTCCCCTGGAGCGGCTGGTGGGTTCAAACTGCAGACCTTTGGGTTAGCAGCTGAGCCCTTAGCCGCTGTGCCACCAGAGCCCCTTGATTAGAAAATAGGGGTCTGGAAATTGAAACTGTGCTGTCTAGGAGGGAGCTGCGTGTGGCTATTTAAGTTAAACAAAAAGTAGTTCCTCGGTTGTATTAGCCATGTTTCAAGGGCTTCGCAGCCACGTGAGGCTGGTGGCTGCCATGTTGGACGGTGCGCTGTGGGAGGTTCCCGGCCTTTCAGAGAGTTCTGTCAGGCTGTACTGGTGCGACATAGCTGTTCCAAGGCCACTTAGTCATCAGCAGCAGAGTTGGCGTAGGAGTTGGGGTTTTCTGGCATCTGAACGTGCTCTGATCCCCCTAACAATCGAATGTGGAGCGTGGGAGTGGGGTGTGTGTGGGCAGCTCTCAGACACTCACTCATGCAATGCGTGTGTGTCCTGCTGTGCGCCTGGGATCCGGAGGGCCACCCTGCTGAGGGCAGATGGGCGAGGGGGGGGCGCATACATAGGACTTCATCTTTCTTCATCAAGAGCAATTTCTTTATTTTTATTTTTATTTTTTTATTGTACTTTAGATGAAGGTTTACAGAACAAATACTTTCTCATTAAACAGTTAGTACACATATTGTTTAATGACATTGGTTAACAACCCCACGACATGTCAACAACACTCTCCCCTCTTGACCTTGGGTTCCCTATTACCAGCTTTCCTGTCCCCTCCTGCCTTCTAGTCCTTGCCTCTGGGCTGCTGTGCCCCTTTAGTACCGAGAGCAATTTCTGTGTCCCGTTTTATGGAGAACTAGTGAGAACTGCTCTGCCAACCAGGATGCAGACCTGACCACATCTCCTCAAGTTCTAATAGCACCCACCTCCTCCATCAGCAGATGTCCAGGGGCTCGCTCTCGGACTTCCCTGCTCTTTCCCCAGAACTGATCACCTTTCTGGACACTCACCTCCCTCCCAGCCTTAAAGCCCTTGATGCTTCGTCCCATTAGCCCACTGGGCTGTCCTGGGCCCCGTCTGACAGGGAGGGTTCCCTGAGCACTCCCTAGGAGAGGTGGGCTTGAGTCCCAGCCCCTGCCGAAATGTGGCACCTGGTGAGCTGATAGATGAAGTGCCAGCCGTTACCTCCTGTCCCAGCCTGCTTCCCGGACCCCAGGTGTAAGCCTGGACTCATCCTCAACTTCTGCTTCCCCGGTCCCTCATGTTCACCCAGGCCCCAAGCCCTTAAACGCTCTGTTGTCTCCCTTGTCCCCCATCTTGGCCTCTTCCGTCCTAGCCCAAGCCACCCCATTGCATTCTTGGTTTACGGCAGTAGCCTCTTGACTGGTCTCCCTGCCTCCACCCCTCTCCCTCCCAGCAGCCAGTGGTGTCCTTGCTAATAAGACCCCACATGACCAGTCACTCCCCTGGGTGGGGGTATGCAGAGTGATGAGCTTCCCCATCACGGGCAGGAAGTGTGGCAGATAGATTTTACCCATGTGCCAATGCAATGCCAGTGGGTCAGCTGGGGCTGCTTGGAGCACGGCGCCTGGGGCACTGCCTTCAGAAGGCTTCTGACACCGTGGCCCCCTCGGCGGGGAGCGTGCTTGGGCTGATCAGGAGTGTCTGCAGGGACCTGGGGGGCAGAGCAGCGTGGGCTGCGGACTGGCCGTACCAAGCGTGCCACTTGCGGCTGTAGAGGCCTGGCCCTGCCCGCCTCCCTAGCGTAGTTACCTGCAGTGCTTAGCTGTCCCACCCCTACGTCACTGCAGGCTGCCCCCTGCCTGGAGGCCCTCTCCCTCCTTCACCTCTTCCCAGCGGCTCACACCTCCTCCAGCTCCACCTCCTTCGGTTCCCTCTTAACACTGGCCTCTCCTCGTGCCCACTGCTCTCGGTCTGCAGGCTTCCCCTGACCCTTTGCATGCCCTGCCCAGTGCTGGAGTCCACCCACTGGCCATGGAGGGATCGATAGGGCATTTTGATTGCAGTGACAGAGACCCCTTAGGCAAAAAGAGAAGTGCACAGCCGAGCTGAACAGCTGAACTGTGGGAAGGGGAGGACGCAGTAGGGGCGCAGGGGAGAGTGAGGCCAGGGACTGGAGGCCCCCGGGTCTTCCCTGTCGCTAGTCTCGACCCTCTTTGTCACCTGGCCTCGGTCTCTGTGCAGGCCACCTTCTTCCACCTGGCAGGATGTAGGGCCGTGGGCAGCTCCAGTGGGTTACAGGATACCACCTTCTGCTAGGGGATGCTGCTCGCTCCCCACCCCATCCCCCATCCCCCATTCCCCGTTAGGAAAATTCCAGGGGCTCGCTCTGATTGACCTACCTGGATTACCCCTGGGTCAGTCAACTGTGGCCAGGAGGCAAGTATCCAAGAATGTGACTGCTCCTGGATAGCCACGTGGGAAACCAGGTGCCATCAAGCCAACCCCAACTCATGGCGACGTGTTTCATAGTAGAACGGTGCCTCATAGGGTTTTCAATGGCTGGTTTTTTTGGAAGTAGGTCACCAGGCCTTTTTTTTTCGAGGTACCTCTGGGTGGATGTGAACCCCCGACCTTTTGGTTAGCAGCTGAGTGTGTTACCCATTTGCACCACCCAGGGACTGCACAGTGAGGAAGTGGGGGAAGAGGTTCCCATGAGCAGGGCTTGGGGGGCTGGGCAGATGTCAGGTGCCCATCCCAGGCCGGTCCAAGCCCCGCACAGCTCCTCCGTACGCAGGCGGCTGTGCCCAGTGCCCAGCTGGGCGCACAGGGAGCGTGCAGCAGAGGCTGGGCTGAGTGAGTGGACGAGGCCAGCTGTAGGGGTGATTCCTGAGCACCCACTGTGAGACAGGTGGAGCTGGGGGCTTCCTCCGAGATCCTCTGCCGTTTAATTTTCATAATAATCCTCTGGTGTGAGTAAAGAACTCTTATTGACTCAGAGCCGTGCAGCTAAGAACAACAGGCCAGAATTAGGAGTGCTGGGGTGCCAGGCACAGCAGCCCTTGGAAAGCAGCACTGCTGTTATCCCCATCACACATCAAGAAGCAAGGCACAGAGGAGCCCAACGACCCGTCCAAGGTCACACAGTTCACTGGTGGCAGAACCTGGATTCAGACCCAGGACTGTGGGGCTCCCCGGCCCAGAGCCTCGAGAGGATGTAGCCAGGACCTTAACCCTGGAGCTCTGCGCCCTTTCAGAGCTCTGCGGAGTGCGGCCTGTGGGAGGTGGAGGGGGCCATTTCTCCAGGTCCTGGGATCACAGTGAGAACCTTCTCCGTGCGATTCTTGTTTCTGCTGCCCCGGAGTTGTCTCTGCTTCCGTATGTCAGAAAGAAAGAAAACAGTCTAAATGACAACAACACACATTTAAAAAAAAAAAAACTTAGATCATTAAATAAAAAAAAAAAAGTCTGACTTCTGTGAAATTTAATTTAATTTATTTTTATACCAGCAGCTGTCAGTTCAAAGAACAACAACAAAGTAGCCATCTGTGCTTAATTTCGTCAGTCCGCTGTCGATGGTCACGTGAGCGTGGCATTTGGATGGAGGCAGAGCACGTGGCCACGTCCGGGCGGGTGGATCCGGTGGCCACCCTCAGGGGTGGCGGGGAACAAAGGGGCTGAGGACCTGGCGCTCGGGACGGCCTTTCAGGGGCTGACTTGCTGCTCACGAGGAAAGCCCCCTGGCTCCCACCGGCTGAGCCCCCCGCCCCCGGAGGTGCCTGGTGCTGTGCCACCTTGCCCCGTTGACTCGTCACGCTGGTGGTGAGTGGGCGCTGTAGTCCTGCCAAGCAGATACAGAACCCGAGTCTCGGAGGGGTCGTAGGCCCAAGGTCACACAGTGGATGGACCCTGGTTTGTTCCTCACCCAGCACACGCTCTTCCCACTGCCCCACGTGGCTCCCCGGGGGGGTAGGGGACCCTGCATATCTGGGTTCTTCAAATCAGAGGCCAAGGCCAGGGAGAGGAGGGGACTCGCTCTGTCGCAGGCTGCAGGGCTCACAGCGCCCTGACCACACGGCGCCCCGCCGGCCACTGTGCCACGTGACGGGTCCTGCTCGCTTGCAGGTGGCGCCTGTCCCCAGGTGCCAGGCTCAGCGCTTTCCATGAGCAGCTCCCTCGTCCCTCAGTCTCGGAGGGCATCGTTCTTCCCCGTTCACAGACCTGAACTTGCCCGAGGTCATGTCAGGAGTGAGCGGTGCAGGTAGGGGCTGAGTCCAGGCCGCCTGCTGCAGGAGCCCTGGCTCCTAACCGCTGCCCTGTCCTGCCCAGCATGCCGGGGTCTCCTCCAAACCTCAAGAAAACCCACATCCTGAAGCACGCTAACCTGCAGTGCCCAATCCCAGCACCGTGACGCTGGTGGCTCCAGGGATCAGCCAGGCCACCTTCCTTCTGCAGACAGGGACCTGCCCAGGGCCGCGCAGGGTCGGCTGCAGAGCTGGCTGGGACCCAGGTCACCCCAGTCCCTGGTGGGCAGCCCCAGAAGCACCTGCTTCTGTCCTCTCTGAAGTGGGCTGGGCGGCAGCTTTTGTTCCAAGGCGCACAGCCTGGGACTGAGCTGGCCCCTCCCTGCGGCAGAATCAGGAAGGATGCAACCCTGGCAAAGCTCCCCCTCCACAAAAACACCCCAGCCCCCAAAACAAAATCCAAAGCAAGCCCAGTAGGGATTCTTGGGTACTTCACAGCTTTATTTACTGCCGCGCTAAAGCGAGAGTGAAAAAGTCAGAATCATTAAAATATAGATCAGGAAAGTCACATTTCTCGATTTGCCATATTAAAGAGAAGGGGGGGGACGCCCGCCAATCGGCTTGTCATTTTCTCATTAAATAACAGATGGCCGCTGAGTCACCGCTCCGACAGGACGCTGCGATCCACTGGCCAGGAGCCGGCCTGCCTTCTTCCCTGGGCCTGGCCACTCGGGACCGAGGTGCGTGCTGGGGGCAGAGGAGCAAGAAGCAGCCCCTCTTGCCACCACCTCCTAAGTCCAGTCCCCTTTTCCCTCCGAATGCCTACCAAGCTGCGCATTCACCCTTGCTCACTGAGCACCCCCTGTGCGGCCCTGTGCCGGGCAGAGGCTGTGTCCCGGCTGCCTGCTTCCGAGAAACCAGCCATTGAAAACCCTGTGGGCACAATTCTACTCTGACACCTGTGGGGTCAGCTCGACGGCAGCTGGTTTGGTTTTTGGTTTGGGTGGTGCAAAGGGCTAATGCACTCAGCTGCTAACCAAAAGGTTGGAGGTTCAAGTCTACCCAGAGGCACCACGGAAGAACAGCCTGATGATCTACTTCCCAAAATCAGCCATTGTAAACCCTGTGGGGCACAGTTCTACCCTGACACACGTGGGGTCACTGAGTTGGGGTAAAGTCAATGGCAGCTGGTTCTGGTAAATGCACCAGGCAGAGGCTGGGCAGATGGACATGTCCCTGCACACTCCTGCCCTGCTGGCTGGCTTCAGGGTTGCCTTTGGAAACTCGCTGGCAGACCCCACTGCTGTGGATGGTCCACTTCGGGCGCTGTGTGTCAGGCACCGTCCCCGAGGGTCGGTGTCAGCAAACACCTCTAGAGCTTCACTGTCACCCTTGGGGGTAAGGGGCTGTGACGGGCGACTGGGCAAACGGATGCCAGCTGACACGCCTTGTTCTTGCCTCACTGTGTCGTAGGTTCCATTTGAACCCGGGCCCGACAAGCAGAGACCTTATCTTTACAAGACATGAGCCTTTGCTGCGACTCTGAGGCCAGGTGACGTGGACTCTGGGTTGTACCCAGAAGGAAACCATGTGCAGTGCTGTATGTGCCCAGGTGGCCAGAAACCTCATACACAGCCGTGGCCCCGGCCTTGGGGCCAGTCCAGCTCGTACAATAAATACCAGCTTTGGAGTCTAGACTGGGTTTTAATTGATCAGACACTCATTCTTTTAAGCACTTTAGAAATAACTCGTTTAATCCCCAGTTCTAACTGCAAAGCGTGCATTGAAATGGGCCCTGCTGTGTTGAAATGGGCCCTGCGGTGTAGAGCAGCGGGGCCTGGGCAGATCCTGGCCCTCTGCACCTCAGTCTTCTCCCCGTCAAATGGGACCGCAGCCACCACCGCCCGGGTTGTGGTGAAGATCAAATGAGAGATGAGACCGGAAGGGCCTACCCAGGAGAGGACATCATGCTTAGTAAAGTAGAGGGTCATTGAAAAAGAGGAAGACCCTCAGCAAGATGGATGGACGCGGCGGCTGCAACAATGGGCTCAAACATAGCAACGGTTGTGGGGATGGCGCAGGACCGGGCAGTGTTTCGTTCTGTTGTCCACAGGGTCACTACGAGTTGGAACCGACTTGACAGCACCTAAAAACAACAACCCAGAGAGGGCCTGGCCCTGGGAGGAGCTGGACCATCGCGCTGGACAGTGGGATTTGGGTCAGAAGCACAGAAGGGGTGGGGTATGCAGAATGTCTGGGTTATTGGGGCTCCCTCCAGAAGCCCACGTTGGGGACATTCGGGTCCAGATGTTGCTGCTTTTCCGTGGCTGGGATTTTGTCTTCAGGAGCAGGCGTTGGTGGCGGCGCGTGTCTGGGGCTGCCTGACAGCAGTCGGCAACTAGCAGCCAGGTCCAGCTCCTGCGCGAGAGCCCCTGTCCAACCGAGACTCCAGGCTACCGCCCCGACCTCAGCAGGCTCTTGTCTGCAGGACACATGATGGCCTTCTTAGCATTCTCTGTACAGCAACGTCTGCCCGCGCTGATCTGCAGCCTCTGATGAGTGGGCGTCGAAGCCTTTTCCTGTCTGCCCGCGCGGCTCCTACTCTCCACCTGTCTGAAATCGATATTCTCCAGCGTGAGCGGCGCCGCAGCCTCCACGCCGTGCCGCACTCCAGCTTTCCTGCAGACAGCTCTGCGAGGCGAGTGTTCGCCAGCTGGTCCTGGCTCAGTCTTTAAGGTGAGTTCTGGGATCTTGGCCGGCAACCTCCCTGGGACAGGCCGAGCACCGGGGCACGTGGTTTCCCAGCACGCTCTCATCACCTGGATGTCCCACCAGTAAAACCAGTAGCCATTGAGTCGACTCTGACTCATGGCAACCCCATGTGTGTCAGAGTAGAACTGTGCTCCATAGGTTTTCAGTGGCTGATGTTTTGGAGGTAGATCTCCAGGCCTTTCTTCTGAGGTGCCTCTGGGTGGACTCCAACCTTCAACCTCTCAGTTTGTAGCTGAGCCCATTGGCCCTTCGCACCGCCCGAAACCAAAAACCAAACCTGTTGCTGTTGAGTCGATTCTGACTCACAGCAACCCTACAGGACAGGGTAGAACTGCCCCCATAGAGTTTCCAAGGAGCGGCTGGTGGATTCAAAGCGCCGACCTTTTGGTTAGCAGCCAAACGCTTCACCACTGCACCACCATGGCCCCTGAGGGACGCCTGCAATTCGGCGTGCCCACAAAACTCTCCAGCCCCCAAACCTGCTCCTCTTGGCTCTCTGCTGTCAGTGAAGAGCCAGCCATCAGCTATGTCGCCCCAGCAACAAACCCCCATTAGTAAGCTTTGTGGATGCCGCCTCCCACAACAGCCTGGAATCCTCCTGTCCTTCCCGCCTGCTGCTGCTGGTTCAGACTGTCGAAATAGCTCCCTGGCTTGCCTGCCTCCAACCTTGGTCCCCTCTAGCCCAACTCCAAACAGCCACGAGAATCATCTTTCTGCCGTACAGATCTAATCGTTAGGCACCCTTTTTGCCTTCCCTTGTCTTGAAGATGCAGCCCGGGCCGCTTGGCCTTGCACCCAGAGCCCTCTGTGCTCGGCCAGCCCTCTGTCTGCCTCACCTCCGCCCACCTCGGCCCTCACCTCCCGCAGGGCTGCTCACTCTTCCCACTGACGATCAGGCACACCCTTCTCGTCATGGTGTCTATGGACTTCAGTGACTCTTTCAAAACCTCAGTCCTTCCCGATTCCATCAGCATTTCTTCTACGCCTTATTAATTCTTGTGGAAATCTACCTATCACCTGTCTGCCACCGAGGAAGCAAGCCGTTCACCAAAGATTCCTGTGCACCCGGCTTTAGCGTGGAGTTGTGGGTGAGAAGACAGACTTTCCCAGACTCCTCTGCATGGCGGGGGTGCCCACCAGCAGGGGTCTGAGTGGAAGTGACGGGTGTCCCTTCCATGCAAGCAGCCTAAGCAGAGGCCGCCCAGCCTCTCTTTCGCCCTTGCCCAGATGAGCAGATGAGCGCAGCAACCTCGGCAGCTACATTTTGAAGATGGTGGCGCCTCCTGGTGGCAGGAGTCTGGGACACTGACAGAGCTTAGAGGAGAGTCGCCCACTCTAATCAGAAATGCCTGTTGGGGTGGCGTTGTTAGCTGCCTTTGAGTCTGCCCCGACTCACGGTGACCTCATCTGTGCCAGCGCAGAATTGCTCTGTAGGGTTTTCTTGGCTGCAGTCTTTGCAAAAGCAGATCACCAGGACTTTTCTTCCGTGGAGTCGCTGGGTGGGTTTGAACCACCAACCTTTAGGTTAGCAGCCAATGGCAAACTGCTTGCATCACCTGAGCTACTGTTTTGGGTATCACGTAAGTGGCAAATAAATATCTATATATTTTTTAGTTTGTTTATAGCAACAGCTAACATTACCCTGTAATGTTACCCTGTAGCAAACTACAGCCTGTGGGCCAAATCCGGCCCACCACCTATTTTTGTAAATAAAGTTTTATTGGAACACAGTTCCATTCATTTATGTAGTGTGGATGCCCCCCGTTTGTACTACAACAGCAGAATTGAGTAGCTGTGACAGAGATCACATGGCCCGCAAAGCTGAAAACATTAACTCCCTGGCTGTTTACAGAAAAGTCTGCCAACCCTGCTTTAAACTATGGAGCCCTGGTGGCGCAGTGGTTAGGAGCTACAGCTGCTAACCACAAGGTCAGCAGTTTGAATCCATCAGCCGCTCCTTGAAACCCTATGGGGCAGTTCTACCCTGTCCTATAGGGTCGCTGTGAGCTGGAATCGACTTGACGGCAATGGGTTTGTTTTGTTTTACTTTAAACTAATGAAATTTTCTGATTTATTTACCATGATGTCTGATTCCTTAACCCGATTAAACTCTAAAAATTGTGAGGCTGTCGAATTCACCTACCCGAAGCACCTAGTGTGATGTAGATCAAGATCACTGTGAGAATGAATGGATATTGCTAAGATTTTTTTTTTTTTCTCTTGGAACCGGCACATTGTTGATGAGTAAGTAACCTGATAAAAATATAAACTTCCTTCATTCAGACGTTACTAGCCCAGAACATCTGACAGAGGAGCACACCGCATGCCCCCAGCCCTTCAAAGCTGCAGCCACATGTGGGCAGGGGCTAGAGCCAGCGGACAGTGTTGCTCAGGGAGTGCAAGTGACCTGCAGCAGCCGTGGTGGCAGCTGGCACGCACTGGGTGCCCTTCAGGTGTGGCGTGCCGGCAGGTGGGCCTGTATGTGGTGGAAGGGCCCCAGGCCGAGAGGGTAAAGGTGGGGACACCCCGTAGCTGCCCGACAGCTGAGCGCTCTTGTGCATATGATTACGTAAGGCCTCTCCAGGGGCGAGCCCACGCTCATTCATTAAACAAATCTATCTGCATGCTCAGCAGTGTCGGGTCTTATGCTGGGCATTGTGGGCGGCAGCGATGACCTGTGGCTGCTCCTGCTCCCTCACCCAGAGTCCAGTGAGGGGTCTGGCCACGGGCAAAGGCCAGTGGTTTCCTTTTGGATCAATCCACCTTACCCCCTCCCCACCAGGAAGCCATGTTTTGGAAAAAAAATTGTCTACTCAACACAATAAAAGTTCAAGTTAATACTTGATTTGCTTCTCTGGATTTTTACCCAAAGATCGTGTAGCTGCCAATGGGTGTGTCTCTTCCTGTTCCGGCCGATGCAGCCAGACTGATGACAGGCCCACTGAAAGCAGGGTGGCGTGCTGGTTTAGCTGGTCTGTAAGGCGGATCGTGGGTTACAATCAAATTTCCATTCAGTGCCGTGAGATCTGGAATGATTTCCTGGTCCCGCTACTGCCTTCATAGGGTTGTCTTAGATTCTTCGTTCTGCTGTAACAGAAATACTATTGGATTTTGGCTTTAACCTACAGAAATGTATTTGCTCACAGTTTAGGAGGCTAAAAGTCTGAATTCAGGGCACTGGCTCTAGGGGAAGGCTCGCTCTCTGTCTGCCCCTCTCTTTCTCTGTCAGCGTCTCTTCCTCGGTTCCTTGGCGATCTTCACGTGACGTGGCATCTGTCTTCCCCCGTCTGTGCTTGCTCGCTTCTGTGCCTAATCTGCTCTTTTTATACCTCAAAAGTGATTGGCGTAAGATACACCCTACACTAATGTGGCCCATTAATAGAACAAAGAAAACTCTATTTCCAAATGGGATTACATCCATAGATATAGGGGTTTAGGATTTACAACACATATTGTTTGGGGACACAATTCAGTCCATAAGAGGATTCTTGTGTGTCCGGCCGGTCTGACGTGTAGGCCTCTGTGCCGAGAGCTGAGCTTCTGGAGCAGAACTCACGGCTCAGTAGGAGCGGGGGAGACTGGACCGCGATTCATTGTGGGGGTGGGAGCTGAAAGAAGAACAGTAAACCCTTTGCCGTTGAGTGGATTTCAAATCATAGCAACCCTACAGGACAGAGTAGATCTGTTCCATAGGATTTCCAAGGCTGTAATCTTCACAGAAGCAGACTGCCACATCTTTCTCCCACAGAGCGGCTGGTGGATTTGAACTGCCAACCTTTCAGGTAGCAGCTGAGCATGCTTCACCGCTGTGCCACCAGGGTTCCTTAGGAAGAACAATAAAGAATAGTAGTAGGCAACGGATGTTTCGGGGATGTAATAAGACATCTTTTCCTTTTACGTATTGTCTCTGCAGATCCCAGTACCTGTTGTGGTCCCTGAGTACCCTGGGGACAGACACTCCTGCCCCACTGGCTGATGTGTAGTTGACTGAGCGATCAGTTGAGATGACTCACTGCCTTGGCACCAGCCACCTCTGCCCAGCCTGACTTCTCTCCCTCTGTGCTGGCCTGCTCCCTGTCAGAGCCTCATGAAGGCGGGCCTCCCCCACTGCCCCGGGGAAGTTCCGGTCCACTTGCTCCCTCCACGTAGTTCCTCTTCTTAGACCCAATTCTTTCTCGACCCACAGCGCAACAGTTCTTCTCTGGGATGAATACCTGGTCTTGGCTTTGCCAGCTCACAACCTTGGCGAGCGAGACGTTTTGCATCTACCATATTCCCAAACTGGTCTTCTTGGTTTCCCCACCCAGTTCCCGTTTGAGACCCAGTGGGATCTTTTCCTTGGTGGAGGCAGTCCCCCACCAGCCTGCCCCAGGACACCAGCAGAGTTCCTAGCACCTTGCCAATGTTACCCAGTACATTACCTACAGCCCCACCAAATCCATGTGGTAATACCAAATGCCACCACGGGTCTGTCAGATTATGGTACTATGGTGGCTTGCATGTTGCTGTGATGCTGGAAGCTATGCCGCTGGTATTTCAAATACCAGCAAGGTCTTGTTTTTTGCATTATACCCTGGAGGATAGTCCCCAGAGGCTAAAAAAGAAATACACTGGTTAAATAAGGAGATACAGTCAAAATGGACAGATGGCATACGGTTCGCTTTTTCCCATCTACCTAAAATGGTTTATGTCCCTGGGTGGTGCCAATGGTTAACATGCTCAGCTGTTAACCGAAAGGTTGGCAGTTCAAGTCCACCCAGAGGCACCTCAGAAGAAAGGCTTGATGATCAGCTTCTGAAAAATCAGCCATCGAAAACCCCCATGGAGCACCCCAGGGTAGAGCACCCAGCTCTACCCTGACACACCAGGGGTCGCCATGTTGGAATCAACTTGACGGCAACTGGTGAAAATGGTTTCCAATTCAAGCAGGCCAAAATGGATGCATAAATGAGCTCAAGCCAGGATAAGCAAGACATATACCTCCTCTGGGAACAGTTATTCATCAACCTGGCACTTAGAGGCAAATAAAACACAAATGTAATAACCTAGCAGGCAATCCTACATACTACAATACAAGCAAACCCTCTTCTACCTCCCCTGATGACTGCATACAGTTTGAGAGAGTTGGAGGTATTGGTATGTCCCCATGCCCAGTGCAGGCTTTGAAATCTGACCAACTAGGATTGCAGCACCAGCTCGACCTACCTTCTAGGGTGGTTTGAGGCTCAGGTAAGATAATGCCTGGTTCATAGAAATGACAGTACATGAGGTGAACGGAGTGGACCAACCTCCCATTGGAACAAGTCAGACTTGACTCAACGGCAACTGGTTGGTGGCTCTGAGGCACTGTCCTCATTGTTATCTCCCTCTTGGACCCCTAATAAAGGATTCCATCCACTGTGTCAAATCCCTTCCGGTCTCTGGCCTAGTCTCATCTCTAAAGCAAGGGTATGTAAGTGTGTGTGTGTGTGTGTGTGTGTGTGTGTGTGTGTGACCTCTAAAGGATCTTCCATGATCAACACTTTACCCACTCTTCCCCCATCTAGGATGAAAGTGTTAGGTTGATGGGAAAGTGTTCACAGATGCAAATGTGTCCAGTTTGCCCCATCACACCTCCTGGTCGTGTACCTGAGGATTCGTCAGCAAAAAAACAGGAGCTCAGATCCCAGGGACATTTAGACTATGTTCCATGTTTCCATCAGCAACTGATACTTTGTCTTTCAGCACCTTGGGGTACAAAATTAACACGCATCTTTATTAATGTTCAAATTAATAAGACTCAAAGCTGCTCATCCCCATGGGGCCTGCAGTAAGAAAATGTCATTCTTCTCTCCCTAAAGTCTTCTGTGGTCATAATCTAAGAACTCCTGGTGTAGACTCAGCAAAGGCACTGCTCCCTATGTCACCATAAGGTCTGTCTCAGACACTCTGCCTGGAGGCTGGAGGTCTTCATAACAGCTACCACACGTGGAATGTTCCACAACAAAATAGGTTAGGACACCCAAAGTTACAGCTTTTTAGATCCTTGTAAGAAGCTGCTTACCTTCAAGGTGGATCTACAGTGCCGGAGTGCCTGAATCAGATGGTGTTGCAACAACAAGCCCCCCTCAAGACACCCAGCCAGTTCCCATCCAGTTGTTCCAGACTCATGTGACCCCATGCGGTTCAGAGTAGCTGTGCTCCATAGGGTCTTCAGTGGCTGAATTTTTGGAGGTAGATTACCAGGTCTTTCTTCCAAGGAGCCCCTGAGTGGACTCTAACCTCCAACCTAACAGCTGAGCTGTTGACTATTTGTACCTTGACTTTTTGCTTGTACCTTGCTATCCAGCCAAAAGACTACATTTTCCAGTTTCCCTTGCAGCTGAGTGCAGTCGTGAATAATTTCAGGCCAATGAAGTACAAGCAGAAGTGTCCTATGGGACTTCCTGGAAGTCATCTTAAAAAGTAAGGGCATGCTCTTCTTTGATCCTCCCTCTGTCCTACTGTCTGGAACATAGATGTGATGGCTGGAACTCTAGCAGCCATCTTGAACGATGAGGGTCACACCTTAGTGACAGTGTAGCAGTAAGCTAAAAAGAGACCAGTTTCCTGATGACCCTGAATACCTCATACTAGTCCTGGATCACCTGCTCCTGGCTTTGTTTAATGTGAAAGAGAAGTAACTTTCTCTTGTGTTTGAGTCACTGTTATTTTGGGTTTTCAGTCACATGTGGTTAAGCACAATCCTAACTAATACACCAAGCAAGCATGATTACTAAATGAAGAGGGACTGAGGGTATTTGTGGCCTTCACACGTTCCCTTCCGTGTGGCAGCGATCAAGCCTGTCTTCTGTGAGGGAACACAATGATCCTTGTTACCTTGCTTAAGAACCAGAGACCATAGTTACAATCTGTTAATCCCATCTGTCTCCCTAACAAGAGTGTCAAGGACAAAGGGAACACAAAGAAGAGACACCCATGGAGCCTACTCACAAGGAGTTTATCATATAGCACTGACCATTGTTTGTTGTTAGGTGCCGTCGAGTCGGTTCCAACTCATAGCGACCCTGTGTACAACAGAATGAAACACTGCCCGGTCCTGCGCCATCCTCACAATCATTGTTATGCTTGAGCCCATTGTTGCAGCCACTGTGTCAGTACATCTCATTGAGGGTCTTCCTCTTTTTCACTGACCTTCTATTTTACCAAGCATGATGTCCTTCTCCAGGGATTGGTCCTTCTTGATAATGTGACCAAAGTACCTGAGATGAAATCTCACTATCTTCGCTTCCAAGGAGCATTATGGCTGTACTTCTTCCAAGACAGATTTGGTTGTTCTTCTGGCAGTCCATGGTATATTCAATATTCTTCACCGACACCATAATTCAAGGGCATCAATTCTTCTTCAATCTTCCTTATTCATTGTCCAGCTTTTGCATGCAAATGAGACTATTGAAAATACCATGGCTTGGGTCAGGCACACCATAGTCCTCAAAGTGACATCTTTGCTTTTCAACACTTTAAGGAGGTCTTTTGCAGCAGATTTGCCTAATGCAATGCGTCATTTGATTTCTCGACTGCTGCTTCCGTGGATGTTGATTGTGGATCCAAGTAAAATGAAATGCTTGACAATTTCAATCTTTTCTCCATTTATCATGATGTTACTTATTGGTCCAGTTGTGAGGATTTTTATTTTCTTTATGTTAAGGTATAATCCATACTGAAGGCTGTGGTCTTTAATCTTCATCAGTAAGCGCTTCAAGTCTTCTTCACTTTCAGCAAGCAAGGTTGTATCATCTGCATATGGCAGGTTGTTAATGAGTCTTCCTCCAATCCTGATGCCATGTTCTCTTCATATAGTCCAGTTTCCCCAATTATTCGCTCAACATGCAGATTGAATAAATATGGTGAAATGATGCAACCCTGACACCCACCTTTTCTGATTTTAAACCACGCAGTATCCCCTTGTTCCGTTTGAGCAATTGCCTCTTGATCTAAGTACAGGCTCCTCATGAGCACAATTAAGTGTTCTGGAATTCCCATTCTTCGCAATGTTATCTATAATTTGTTATGATCCACACAGTCGAATGCCTTTGCATATTCAATAAAACACAGGTAAACATCTTTCTGGTATTCTCTGCTTTCAGCTGAGATCCATCTGACATCAGCAATGATAGCCCTTGTTCCACATCCTCTTCTGAATCCGGCTTGAATTTCTGTCAGTTCCCTGTTGATATACTGCTACAGCAAGTTTTGAAAGATTTTCAGCAAAACTTTACTTGTTGAACTGAAAGCTTGGGGGTTCGAACCCATCAGCTGCTCCACAGGAAAAAGATGTGGCAGTCTGCTTCCGTAAAGATTACAGCCTTGGAAATTCCATGGGGCAGTTCTACTCTGTCCTGTAGGGTCGCTATGAGTCAGAATCGACTCCACGGCAATGGGGTTATAGCCCATGCAATATCTGGGACATACTTATACTAAAAAAAGTATTCGTTGTTTATCTGAAATTCACTTTTATCTGGCGCCCTGTATTTTATCTGGCGACCCTCCCTGTGTGAGGGCCTGGGAGACACCCCTTTGGGTCTCAGGCCAGGACTAGCAGTGTCATTCCCACCACTGCTGGCTGAAATTTTCCGAGCGCTGATTTACAAGACCATTGTACACCCGCCAGCTATCAGGAAGCTCAAAGAGGAATCGTTACCCACTTTGTTCTTTGCAAGCAAGCGGGGTGCACTTCACACGTTTACGCACTCAGGGCTTCATCTTATTTCCCTAACATTATTTTTTGTTTACTCTTTTTCATTCATTTCCTTCAGATTTGGGGGAATAGACATTGTTACGGCTGTGCACCCACAAAACTGTGCTCAGTCCTAACCCCTGAATGTGACCTTGTTTGGAAGTGGAGTGTCTCTTTTGTTAACAGTTAAATTAAATGAGGTCATTTCGGAGCCACACACGGGGAGACAGCCTGTGAGGATCCTTCTACAAGGGCTACAGAACTGAAAGACAAGGAAGGAAACTTCTTCCCCTAGAGCAGACAGAGAGAGCATGGCCCTGCCTATGCCCTGCCTCCAGTGAGAAAATAAATTTCTGCTTCTAAAGCCCCCTGCTTTGTGGGGAGACTAGGAAAGGGCCCAGCTTCCCACCCTTCCTCTGGGCAGCCCTCTGTGAGAGCAGGACGGTGAAGTGTCCCATCTGGGCCTTTCCCCAGCAGACCACCCCCTCATCTGTCCTCAGACCAAAGTGCTTCGTCCTAGTTGTGCGGCTCCTGCATCTGACCACACAGACTGGGCACTGCCCGTGTCCACGGCCTGCGGCTCACTGCTCCTGTTTCCAACAAGCTGCCTGAGCTGCTCACGGCCGCTCCTCGTGGGGGTCTGCGGGGTCCCTGAGGCCCTGAGGGAGGAGTCTGTGGTGCATCGGCCAGCTTCGTAGCCACCCAGTGGGAACCTACAAACCTCAAACCCCGTAGAGAGGCTGCCTGGCCTGTACCTAACCAGTCCTACAAGGCACGTGGCCTGGACTGAGAGTCGGGAGGACTGGGCTGTGCTCTGCCTTCAGGTAAGGGCGCTGTGTGACCTCGAGCAGACCACGTCACCCTTCAGGTCAGTCTCCTCATCCCCACAGTGCTGACGGCCAGCCTAGAGCTTGCACTCACCCAAACTTCTGTGAGTCTACGTATGGACAGAGGAGATGATCTGGCTGGTCTTAGCAGGAGAGAGAGGTTCAGCTAATATTCCATCTGCCCCAGACTAAATAGCCATCCATTCACTCAACAAGCAGTGAAGGTTTGCTCATTGGTGGCGTTCAAAAAGAAAGCACCCATTCACAGACTGGACATGCTCCCAAGTGCCAGCTCCCAAGGTGCCAGCCGAGTGGTGAGGATACTGGGAGTACTAGATTGGACATCCACAACTGGCCATCAGCCAAGCCTCTCCGGCCAATGCCAAAAGCAGCTGGCTGACCTCAACACGGGCTGGAGCCCAAACTTGGAGGGACAGACAGAAGCATGAAGGTTGGAGATGGAGATAAAGGAGAGAGACAGAGAGGGAGACCCGGTCTGGTTTTGTGTCTCCTGCACGCATGCTACAGGACACATGGTGGACGCTTGCTGGACCAGCAGCGCAGAGATGAATGGCGACTCCTCCCAGCTGCTGTGAAGTTCAACGTCATCTCTGTGCCTGGCTTCTCCTCACTGACATGATCACCAGGCTTCCCACAGAACAGTGTACAAGGTCTTCAGACCCTCCACAAATGTAATAAAAGTCATCCAAGCCCTTGCTGAAAGTGAAGAGGACTTGAAGCCCTTACTGAGGAAGACCAAAGACTACAGCCTTCAGCATGGATTATGCCTCAGCATAGAGAAAACAAAGATCCTCACAACTGGACCAATAAGCAACATCATGATAAACGGAGAAAAGATTGAAGTTGTCAAGGATCTCATTTTACTTGGATCCACGATCAACACCCATGGAAACTGCAGTCAGGAAATCAAACGACGTATTGCATTGAGTAAATCTTCTGCCAAAGACCTCTTGAAAGTATAAAAAGCAAAGAAGTCACTTTGAGGACTAAGGTGTGCCTGACCCAAGTCATGGTGTTTTCAATCGCCTCATATGCATATGAAAGCTGGACAGTGAAGAAGGAAGCCCAAAGAAGAATTGACGCCTTTGAATTGTGGTGTTGGTGAAGAATATTGACTATACCACGGACTGCTGGAAGAATGAACAAATCTGTCTCGGAAGAAGTACAGCCAGAATGCTCCTTAGAAACAAGGATGGCGAGACATCGTCTTAAGTACTTTGGACATGTTATCAGGAGGGACCAGTCCCTGGAAAAGGACATCATGTTTGGTAAAGTAGAGAGTCAGAGAAAAAGAGGGAGACCCTCAACGAGATGGACTGACACAGTGGCTGCAACAATGGGCTCAGACATATCAACGATTGTGAGGATGGCGCAGGAGCGGGCAGTGTTCCCTTCTGTTGTGCGTAGAGTTGCCATGAGTTGGAACTGACTCAGTAATGCCTAACGACAATAACAACTTAACAATCCCTGAAGAACCATTAAATTTCAAACTGGGATAATTCTAATAAATCCTCCAATTCCAATATCCGTGTTTTACAGATGGGGAAACTGAGGCCCAGAGAAGGAAAGTGGTTCGCCAGGGGCAGAGGGGCTGATAGACTACTGAACTAACCGAAGAAATCGTGAAAACACCTTGGGGCCCTGGAACGGAACCCCTGGCCCTGGGAAACGGCCCAGCAGCAGCCTCCACAGAGTGAGAAATGGAGCAGCCTGTACAGGAAGAGACAAGCAAGCAACGGTGGGCACCTCCACAGCCAGAAAAGCAACGTCCACCAGCCCTGGGCCACATGGAAGGCTCTCACGTTTCCAGGGCAGTGGGAGCGCACACACCAGTAATTATGAATCGTATGGCCCAGAAAACCAGACACTGATTTCAAAGGAGCACTCATTCCAGGTGTTTAACAGGGACAAGTGGATGATGGAGAGGTTCTGTGCTGAGGCCAGACACCCATCACGCACCTCGGCTGGCTTGGAACCCAGGCTGCACGCCCTGGCTAACCCCACCGTTGAGGGCTAACATGCTGCCGGCACCAATGGGATAAAGAGACGGCCCAAATAGAACTTTCAACCCCCAACACCCAAGGATCAGGGCACAAGACATTCCAGCTTGTCTGGTCAGTGGCTTCGGTGCTTCTCGGCAGGGCCGCGGACCCCCCCCCACGTCCCTCTTCTAGTTTATTCTCACTCACTCGTCCAGTGACCAGCCATGTGTCCACGCCCTTCCCTGCTGTGCCCCGGGCCCCAGGCCTCATCTGTGGGAACACAGGCGCCCGCGGTGTGTCTGCCTTTGCACTGTCTGATCCCCGCCACTACCGTGGCGCTCAGGAGCAGAGACTCACACAGCGCGGGAGGCATGGACCTGTGCTGAATGCGCTCGGAAGGGGACATGCTGGGATCTTGCCTTTGAGGAAGGAGGGTGGGCGTTGGAGAATGATGGCAGCACGTTTTCTGTGTGCCATGCTCCTCTGACGCTTGCCACCTCTGCACTCACCTCCCCTGCAGGTGGGCACTACAACTGCCCTCTGCTAGAGATGGGAAAGAGAGGCACAGCGGGCGATCTGCTGCGGGGGAGGGGGGATCTGAACCCAGGCTGTAACTGCGTCCCTCCATTTCTCGTCCAAGGCAGAAATGGGCTGGTTCCTGGCTCTGCCCCTCATCGGCTGTGTTATTTAAACAAGTGACTCACTTCTCCGGGCCTCGGTTTCCCCATCTACACAATGGCGCCCCCAAGCCTTCCTTGGGAGGTAGTGAGGAAAGCAGTGATGGCGGGAGGTGCCCAGGACAGCGTGCAGAGGTGACTTCCGTGCGGGGCAGATAGGTCGAGGCCACGTGCACTAGTAACTCTCAGATAAGGCTGAGCATGCTCACACCATTTGAGGGGACAGAGCGGGGGCAGGAGGTGGCCCATGGCGGGTGGGGAGACGCTGGTTCAGAGTTTCCGTCAATGGCTCCCACTGCTCAGGGGAACCCTGACTCCCCGCCCTGGCCTTCCGCCTTCCTGGGTCTGCCTGGCCGGTCCTCCTGCTGTTCCCCAGCTGCCCCCACACATGGCTCTGCGTGGTCTCTGCCCTCTTTGGGGCTGAATATATATGGGTTTATGTTTCTGTTCCTGTGTGACCTTTGCCAAATCACTCTCCCTTTCTGAACGTCCGTGTCTCCAATTGTTAATGGGAAGGTTCAACTAGACAATCTTCCAGGGTTCCTCACAGCCCTGACCTTGAGCGGGCCTAAAGCCAGAGACACCCAGCCTTCCCAGCTTCTCTCCTCAGGGCCGCTATGCCGTTTTGGGGCCACGTCGCCTCCTGCCAGTGAAGCAGCCACAAAGAACTCCCGTGAGGGATCGTGTGCATGACCCCACGGTGTGATCTACACAAACCACTCACCTTTGGGGTTGCAGAGTGGATGGGAGTCGAAAGCCATCTCCCCCCTCCCACACAGGTAGACAGTTTTCACAGTTCCCACGGCACTTGGCTCAGAGAACTGCAGCTGCCATTCCAGCATTTTCAGACGGGACGATCGATGCTTGAAAACAGATAAAAAAGGAAAGGTGAGGGGTGATTCCTGCAGGGCGTGTGGTTACCACAGCCTTCACCTGCCTGCCAGAGGTCTCCTCTCACTTCCCAGCAGGTCCAACGCGGGACCGGCACAAAAACACGTGTGCTCACCAAGAGACACACCCAAACACACATGCATGTGCCCAAGGAGATCCACAGTCCACACACACCCAAACACACACACGTGCCCAAGGACATCCACAGTCCACACACACCCAAACACACACGCATGTGCCCAAGGACATCCATAGTCCACACACACCCAAACACACACCCACATCCAAATACACACATTCCCACAGACATCCACAGTCCACACACACCCAAACACCCACCCACATCCAAATACACACATTCCCACAGACATCCACAGTCCACACACACCCAAACACCCACCCACATCCAAATACACACATTCCCACAGACATCCACAGTCCACACACACCCAAACACACACTCATTCCCATAGACGTCCACAGTCCACACACACCCAAACATACACACATGCCCACAGGCATCCACAATCCACACACACCCACACTCATTCCCACAGACACAGTCCACTCACACACATAAAACACACCCAAACACACACATGCCCACAGACATCCACAGTCCACTCATACCGAAACACACACAGACCCCCCCCACAGAGACACACACACCCCATATACGCATAGACACACACAGACCCCCCCACAGACACACACTAACGCCAGAAACATACAGATATACACAGATCCCCTCCACACGGACACACACAGACCTCCCCCACTCACAGACACACACAGACCCCACTCACACACAGACACACACAGACCCTACACACTCTCACTGACCCCCAGGCATGTCTACTGGCAAACACACCCCAGATGTCCTGCACCCCTGTACCCTTGCTGCACGTGAGTACCCACACCTCCCCCAACCCCTAGCCTGGCCCTGGGTTCTTCCCCCAGAACACACCTGTGTTAGTTATCTAGTGCTGCTGTCACAAAAATACCACAAGTGTATGACTTTAAAAACAGAAATTTAGTCTCTCACAGTCTGGTAAGTTACAAGTCCAAATTCAGGGCACCAGCTCCAGGGAAGGCTTTCTCTCTCTGTCGGCTCTGGAGGAAGGTTCTTGTCCTCAGTCTTCCCCTGGTCTAGGAGCGTCTCAGCCCAAGAACCCTGGGCTCCTGGCACTACTTTCTTGGTGGTAGAAGGTCCCTCTGTCTATCTGCTCACTTATCTCTTTTATATCTCAAAAGAGATTGACTCAAGATACAACCTAATCTTTAGATTGAGTCCTGCCTCATTAACACAACCGCCTCTAATCCTCCCACATGAACATCATACAGGTAGGATTTACAACACATAGGAAAATCATATCAGATGACAAAATGGTCGACAACCACACAATCCTGGGAATCATGGCCTTGTCAAGTTGACACACATCTTGGGGGACACAATTCAATGCATAACAGCACGTTTGGATTCTGATTTGCCTCAAATGGGATTGACACACAAAGATGCAAACCAATGCACCCACACACCTTTTCCCAGTCACCTAAGATGTGCGCGTGCACACACACGCACACACACACACACGCCAGCATGCAGATACATGTAAACACACGCTAACTGGAAGGAGCAGAGGGGAGTGGGTATGGAGGGGTGGCTAAAGTCGGGACTTGGAGGGCAGGAGCAGCCAATCCAGGAGGCCATGGGCCACAATGGGGCTATTTTGCATCAACATTTGTGAGAAGCAGGAATTGAGCCTGCTCTGCGTTTGGGCCCAGAGCTGGTCCTGGGAGAGACTGAAGCCAGCCGCCCCTGTTATTTTGCAGAGGAGGTCCGGGGAGGCAGCCCCAGGCCGCGCTCTGCCCTGGCCACTGATGCGCAGACACAGGGGCCTCTCCTGGCTTCTGCAACTGGTGAAAGACACTCAGGCTCGGCCTCCATTCACCTGGGAACCTTGAGCTCCAGGGGCTGTCATTTGTCCCCTGTGCCCGGCCCCCAGCAGGGCCCTCAGGTCTAGAATGAGAGAAGCAATCTGCCCCGAAGCCCTCACTGTCTGGGAGACCAGTGGACGCTGTGGCCGAGCGGAGCAGGGCGAGGGCCAGGACGGTGTTTGGGAAGGGGTCTGACTGTGCGAGCTCCCTGAGGTGAGGGCCGCAGCCGGGAGCTACAAGTGGCTTGGCAGAGCCAGCGCACTGGTGGGGTGGGGTGGAGTGGGTGAGTTTCTTGGCACTGGTTGCCGGCTTGCCTGAGAGTCAGGATGGGCTCCTGGCACCCAAGCCATCTCTTCTGGAGCTGCTGGCTCCGAGAACCCAGACGAGGAACCTCCCTCGGTTCCCATCTAACAGTTTGCTTTCTGGGCAACCTTTTCCATCTCCAAGCTACATGCTTGGAGGAGATTTCAGGGAGTCATGCTGACATTTCCACTCCTCCGAGCTGCCTGTCACCTCCGTGTTTTATGTCTATGCAGAATGGGAGAGGGTGGTGTCTGGCCAGTCGGGCAATGAATAGGTCTGGCCTTTTCTTGAGGAGTATTTGTAAGTTTGTTGGCAGGACCCTGAATGTATATGGCAGCACTCCAGGGGAGGAGGAAGAGAGTTCCCAAAGCCAAGGGGCCTTCTCTGAGACTCCAGTCTAAGGGAAGCACCCACTGGCAGGCCCCACCCTCCCCGGGTTACAGGAAGGCAGTGCAGTCAGCTAGCCGAGCGGAAGGCACCTCCCAGCAGAAGGATTGCGTTTCGGATGAACGGGCGGGGCCTGGAGTCAGAGGACCGAGTTCCGGCCCGGGTGCTACCTCTTTGTAGCTGTGTGTCTCTGAGCGTCAATCTCTTCAATGTCGTTATCTAGAAAACGAGTATAATCAATAATAATAGCTCAGAGAGGTCCTATCCTTTGTAAAATGTCCATGCTTCGTACAATGGAAAACCCATTAGCCCATTGCCGTTGACTCTGATTGATAGTGACCCTATAGAACAGAATAGAACTGCCCCATAGGGTTTCCAAGGCTGTAATCTTTACAGAAGCAGACTGCCACATCTTCCTCCTGTGGAGCGGCTGATGGGTTCGAACCACTGACCTTTTGGTCAGCAGCCAAGCACTTAACCACTGAGCTACCCGGGCTTCTTACAATGGAAAACACCACCTATGGGATTATCGTTTTAGTTAGTAACAAACACTTTGGAAGGAAGGACCTGAGTCCCTGAGTCACCGCAAGGAAGAGAGCCGCTCCCCTCGGGCCAGTACGGACAAGGACAACGCTTCTAACGTCAATGATTGTTGTTGCTGTCACTTGCGGTGGAGTTGGCTCCGACTCGTGGCGACGCCATGCACAACTGAACGGAATGTTGCGCAGTTCTGTGTCATCTACACGATCGTTGACATGCTTGAGTTCACTGTTGCGGCCACTGTGTATCTTGAAGTTCAGCTGCAAAGGGGAGAAGGATGAGGTTCATTGGAGGATCACGCAGGGTCAGGGGAGAATTTTTTTTTTAAGATCTTGAGACTGTTTAAATGTGGGTGGGAAGAAGCCAGAAGTTGGGAGAGATAATAAATGTATAGAAGAAGAACATAATGAATTGATTGTACAAAGTGCCTGAGATGGGAGAGGAGATGAGATTTGATGTACAGGCGGAGGGGTTGGCTTTGTATAGGAGAATGGCTCCATCTTAAACGGTCACTGTGAATATTCAATAATAAAAACCATGCCAAGTACTTAGTATAACCAAACCCATTGCCATCAAGTCAATTCCAATTCATAGGAACCCTATAGGACAGATTAGAACTGCCCCATAGGGTTTCCAAGGAGCAGCTGGTGGATTCTAACTGCCTGCCTTTTGGTTAGCAGCCTAACACTTAACCCCTGTGCCACCAGGGCTCCAGTACTTAGTGTAGCGGCCGACATGTAGTAAAGACTATTCAGTGTTAAACAATATTTTTTAGGAATGGAGATAAATGTTCATTTTGGTCAAATGTCTTTTAGGCATCTACTGAGATCATTGTATATGCTTTTTTATTATGTAATCTGTGGATGTGATTTCCTACATTAATTGGTTTTTATTAACATTAAACCATTCTCATATTCCTGGGACAAAGTCTACTGAACTTGGTTGAATTATTAACATGTTATTGAATTTGAGTGGCAAGTATTTTATTTAGAATTTTCCCATCTGCACTCACAGGTGAGAAGGGGCAACCATTCTATTTTGAAGTTTGTTTTTATAGAGTTTTGGTAACAAGATTATTTTACATCTGCAAAATTATTTGGGTAGCTTTTAGTCTTTTTTAGGCCTTGGAAGAGTTATATAGCATAAGAATTATCAGATCTTTAAATATTCTTAATAACTTACATATAAAACTCACTAATTGGCCTGCAACCTTCTTTTGAAAGTATTTTTATAAAACTGTCCATGTGCTCCGTTATTATTGAAGTTTTTAATATTTCTCAAAATTTTTGGCAATTTATAGTGTCCCAGATAACTATCTATTTTCAGTGGGAGTTTTCAAAGTATTAGCATAATGATTTCTACTACTCTTTTTATAAGCCACCGACCTGGAATCATACCCCCTTTCTCGTGTTGTTTGTATTTGGTATCTTTTTATTTAACTAGAGTCATCAGATTATTGAGATTTCTTTATTTTTTGAATCAACTCGGTTCTGTTTGCTACTGCATTAAAATTTGGCTTTATCTCTTTTATTTTATAGGGGTTGCTTTTTCCTCCTTTTCTAATTTATTGAGTTGAATGCTAAAGTCATACTCTTTTTTTAAAGCTCCTTTTTGAATAAAAAATGCATTTAAGACTGTGAATCTGTCTTGGTAGCACTACCAGTTACTGTCAAATCAACCCTGACTCATGGCGACCCCAAGTGTGTTCAAGTACCACTTTGCTCCACCGGGTTTTCAATTGCTGATTTTTTGGGAGTAGATCATCAGGCCTTTCTTCTGAAGTGCCTCTGGGTGGTCTTGAACCTTTCAGTTAGCAGCAGAGTGCGTTAACCATTTGTACCACACAGGGACTCCAGTGATCTGCCTTGGAGGAATAGATACATAGATACATGGATGGATGGATGGGTGGATGGATAAGGAGAGAGTTAAATATAGATATATAGATGTATATATATAGAGATGCATATAAATAGATATAGATACACCCAATTGATTTCCCATTGCTTAAAAATGATGTATCAAGTTCCCCTTACAATGAATTTCTGCCGATTTCCTCAAGTTTTGCCTTCAATTCTGAGGTTATATATTATGCCCACATGGTAGATGACACTTTTATTCCTTTCAAATGATCTTTTTTTGCCTGGGACTCTGTTTAATCTAGTCAATAATATTGAAAATCTTATTTCTTTTTTTTCATTTGGATTGTTGATGTTGTTGTGAGGTGCCGTTAAGTCGGTTCTAACTCATAGCAACCCCATGTACAACAGAACGAAACACTGCCCGGTCCTGCACCATCCTCACACTTGTTGCTATGCTTGAGCCCATTGTTGCAGCTACTGTGTCAATCCACCGCCTTGAGGGTCTTCCTTTTTTCTCGCTGTCCCTCTACCAAGCATGATGTCCTTCTCCAGGGACTGATTCCTCCTGATAACATGTCCCAAGTCTGGAGACAGAGTCTCACCATCCTTGCTTCCAAGGAGCATTCTGGCTGCACTTCTTCCAAGACAGATTTGTTCATTCTTCCAGCAGTCCATGGTATATTCAATATTCTTCGCCAACACCATAATTCAAAGGCGTCAATTCTTTGGTCTTCCTTATTCATCATCCAGCTTTCGCATGCATATGAGGGGATTGAAAACACCATGGCTTGGGTCAGGCACGCCTTAGTCCTCCAAATGACATCTTCACTTCTTAACACTTGAAAGAGGTCTTTTGCCGCATATTTGCCCAGTGCAATGCATTGTTTGATTTCCTGACTGCTGCTTCCATGGGTATTGACTGTGGATCCAAGTAAAATGAAATCCTTGACAATTTCAATCTTTTCTCCACTTATCATGATGTTGCTTATCGGTCCAGTTGTGAGGATTTTTGTTTTCTTTATGTTGAGGTGTAATCCATACTGAAGGCTGTGGTCTTTGATCTTCATCAGTAAGTGCTTCAAG
>NW_004443981.1:12832763-12882419 GCF_000243295.1 Trichechus manatus latirostris
AGTTGTGAGGATTTTTGTTTTCTTTATGTTGAGGTGTAATCCATACTGAAGGCTGTGGTCTTTGATCTTCATCAGTAAGTGCTTCAAGTCTTCTTCAGTTTCAGCAAGCAAGGTTGTGTCATCTACATACTGCAGGTTATTAATGAGTCTTCCTCCAATCCCGTTCTTCTTCATGTAGTCCAGCTTCTCAGATTGTTTGCTCAGCATACAGACTGAATAGGTATGGTGAAAGGATACAACCCTGACACACACCTTTCCTGACTTTAAACCACTCAGTGTCCCCTTGTTCTGTTCGAACAACTGCCTCTTGATCCTTTTACAGGTTCCTCGTGAGCACAGTTAAGTGTTCTGGAATTCCCATTCTTTGAAATGTTATCTATAATTTGTTATCATCCACACAGTCGAATGCTTTTGTATAGTCAATAAAACACAGGGAAACACTGTGCCACCAGCTCCTTACATGAGCTATACTTATACTAAAATACTATTTGTTGTTCATCTGAAATGAACATTTAACCTAGAGCCCTGTGTTTCTCTCTCTCTCTCTTTTTTTGTGTTTTGCTAACTCTGACAACCTACACGCAGAGAACGTGGCATCGTGGGGCTGCCAGCACCCTCAGCGTGTTCACTGCAACAGAACCTTTCTACATTGTCCTTAACGTGGGCCGGGGATGTAACACCAAAGCTCAGTTCACAGGGGCCTGGTCTGCGAGGCCAGCTTCTGAGCCACTCTGATGCTGAGCCCCCATTTGGGATCTTGGCAGCTATGGTGGCTGTGAGCTCAAAGTTCCTGTCCCCGACACCCCTCGGTGCTACAGCGACTCCCTGTGGCCAGCATGCACCTCAGTGGACTAAGAGTGTCTCAGCAGGGGCAGGTGAGGTGCCGGTTGGAGCTGGCACAGACCCGGCAGACCTGGCATGAGGCCTACCCACGGAGGGGGCTCTTGGAGCCACTTCAGGAGGAAACGCGGGTTTTCCTAGAGGGGGAAACGCCCTTTGTCTCTCCTACAACCCGCTGGGATGGCGCAATGCTGTGTCATAGCAGGGAAACGTCACACTCCAGGAGGGAGGGCAGGGAGGAGGCCTCTATTAAGTACCTTCCAGAAGCCAGGCAAGGAGCACTGGTGGCACAGTGGTTAAATGCTCAGCTGCTAACCAAAAGGTGAGCAGTTCGAACCCACCAGCCGCTCCTCGGGAGAAAGATGTGGCAGTCTGCTTCCATAAAGATCACAGCCTCGTAGGCCCTATGGGGCGGGCAGTTCTACTCTGTCCTGTGGGGTCACTACAAGTCGGAATGGACTCAAGGGCAACAGGTTTTCATTTGGTTAGAAGCCAAGCATCCTCCCCAAAGCATCTCATTTCATTGTGAAGTTCTTGTGAAGGTCTTGGGAACACAGTGGGGGACTTGTCCTGGCCCTTGTTGAGGGCATGTGCTCAGCCCTGGCCGGCGTGTTTATACTGTATGTAGGTAGATAACGAACCCCATGAATCCAGCCCCCAACGTGAGAGCCAGACATTGTCCATAACTTGCTTCTACCTGGGGCCTCTGCCTGCCCCCTGGTCCAGCTGACCACACTCCTGGATCTCAGATTTGAAGTTGAAAAAAGATTATGTTGTTTTTCATGTGTAATTCCATTGAAAAGGCATGCCGTTTACTTCTTCGTCTTCACTTCATACAGGGGTTCCTCTTCTCATCTTCCCAGCAGCCACAGGAAGCCAGCTTTGCTGTGTCCATTTTATAGATGGGCAGGCAGAGTCCAGCACTGCAGGTCTGGCTTCTTCAGCACAGAATCAACGGGGTCTGGCAAGCGGTGGGCGCTCAGGAAATACTTGGCGAGGAAGTGAACGACTTCCTTCCCAGAGGTCTATAGTGGGAAGAAAGGGCGCTGCAGTGATTGTTCTTAGGAACTGAAGTGAAAGGGCCTGAACTGGCCTCAAGAAGCTGACATCAAATTTCCCAGTAAGGAAAAACAAACTGCTTGCCAGGCTTGCATGCACAGAACATTCCTGCGTGTGCCTGAGAGGAGGGCCGCGGCCTGTTCGTGGACTCACGGTGGTCAGCGCTTCCCCTCGCTGGGCTGAAGAGCTAGGGGGTAAATGACCAAGGGCCCTCCTGGGCACTGCTTCTCTCTCGCCTTCCCGTCTGCCCCTCATGTGAGGATGGGTGTCTCCACATCAGAGCCACTTGCAGCCCCTCGTGTGAGGACAGATGGGCGTCTCCACATCAGAGCCACACGCAGCTTTGGAGCCAGCCGACCTGGTCTGAATTCAGGCTCCACCCCGTGTGGCTGGGTGACTCAGGACAAAGCGGCCCAGCCCCTCTGGGTCTCATTGTCCTCGTCTATGGGATAGTAGCATCTACTCACAGGCGTGCGAGGACGTCCAGAACGACGCGCATGCGAAGCACCATGACAGCAAGCACCACTGCTGTTACCGGGAGCTTTCCCTCCTGCTCTGCGTGGTTTACCTTGCAAAGAATGGGAATTCCAGAACACTTAATTGTGCTCACGAGGAACCTGTACACAGATCAAGAGGCAGTTGTTCGGACAGGACAAGGGGATACTGTGTGGTTTAAAGTCAGGAAAGGTGTGTGTCAGGGTTGCATCCTTTCACCAAAACTATTCAATCTGTATGCTGAGCAAATAGTCCGAAAAGCTGGACTATATGAAGAAGAATGTGGCATCAGGGTTGGAGGAAGACTCGTTAACAACCTGAGATATGCAGATGACACAACCTTGCTTGCTGAAAGTGAAGAGGACTTGAAGCACTTACTGATGAAGATCAAAGACCACAGCCTTCAGTATGGATTACACCTCAACATAAAGAAAACAAAAATCCTCACAACGGGACCAATAAGCAGCATCATGATAAATGGAGAAAAGATTGAAGTTGTCAAGGATTTCATTTTACTTGGATCCACAATCAACACCCATGGAAGCAGCAGTCGGGAAATCAAATGAAGTATTGCACTGGGCAAATCTGCTGCAAGAGACCTGTTTAAAGTGTTGAAAAGCAAAGACGTCACCTTAAAGACTAAGGTGCGCCTGACCCAAGCCATGGTGTTTTCAATCACCTCATATGCATACGAAAGCTGGTCAGTGAGTAAGGAAGACCGAAGAAGAGTTGACGCCTTGAATTGTGGTGTTGGCGAAGAATATTGAATATACCATGGACTGCCAAAAGAAGGAACAAATCTGTCTTGGTAGAAGTACAACCAGAATGCTCCTTAGAAGGAAGGATGGCGAGACTACGTCTCACAATCTTTGGACATGTTGTCTGGAGAATCAGTCCCTGGAGAAGGATATCACGCTTGGTAAAGTAGATGGTCAATGAAACAGAGGAAGACCCTCAACAAGATGGATTGACACGTGGCTGCAACAATGGGCTCAAGCATAAAAATGATTGTGAGCATGGCGCAGGACTGGGCAGTGTTTCGTTTTTGGTGCAGAGGGTCGCTATGAGTTGGAACTGACTTGACGGCACCCAACAACAACAACAACTGCGTGGTTTTCTCACGACTTCTACACGGGGGGCATGTTGTTTGCGGAAGTGTTTCTTTGTTCCCTGAGAAGCTGGGAGAAGGTGGGAGTGGCCGCACCTTGTTGATCAAACCCTGAAGTCAGGTAGACACTGTGGTGTTATTCTGGAGGGCTTTGTGGCCCACCTGGGAGGCTTGACCCGGAGCTGCTGACCTGCCCCTGGCTTCTCTCCGCACCTGGCTGGGCTCAGTGTCAGCGGGGAGGGACGGCAAGACAGACGCAGTATGTCCTGGGGTCTCCGTCTCCCAGGGCTGGGCTGAGCTGGCTGGCTGAGCCCTTCCTGCCTCCTTGGAGCTTGTCGGCTTGTTTCTGTGCTGACACTGGGCATCTGGATCAAATGCAGACCCCAGAGCCTGTCTGCCAGCCCTGCCCGCATAGCTCGGAGGAGAGCCATCTTCACAGGAAAAGGCCCAGAGAGGAGACAGGCCCGGGGGCCACCAGAATCACCATGGTCACTATAGTGGCCCAGGGTAGGGACTCGAGGAGGTTCAAGATCAAACAAGGGTCTTTCCTCAGGGAAGACAGGCGGAAGGGGAAGGGGCCTGAGGTTTCAGAGCTATTTGCTAAGTTGTCATTTATGAAACCCTCACGACGTGCTGAGTACCCAGGTGTCCTCACTGTACCCGCTTTATCCCCATTGTACAGATGAGGAAACTGAGGCTGAGAGAGCCGTAGCGGGAGGAGTTGGGCCTGTAAGCCAAGTGTGTGGGCCTTCTGAACCCCGAAGCCTGGGGTGCCCCAAGCAAGCCCCTGAACAAATTGCTGGCCTGTGGGTGGAACCCCTCTTTGCCCTCAAAGAGGTTGGCGAGGAAAGGAATTAAGAGAGGAGCGTGAGCAGGGCCAGGCCGTGTGACCTGCTCAGTGCTGATGCAAGTCAAAGTGTACGAGGGGAGAGCGAGCCCAGAGGAGGGGCCGATGGGCAGGCTTCCTGGAAGAGGGGGCACGAGATCAGGAGAGGAAGGGAAGGGAGAGCCTGGGCAGAGTCAGGGTGCAGGGGCAGGTGGGCGGGCGGCTGTGTCTAGGGGAACAGCGACAGCGTTAGGGCCATCTGAAGCAGCCCAGGGCTCCAGGTCAGGAGCGGTCCAGTGCACCTGCCCCTTTGAGTTTCCACAGTCTGCGCTGGGTCAGGGCCACTGTCCCCATTCTGCAGATGAGGACGCTGAGGCCCAGGGTTCCATGATGATGTAACAGGGAGGCCAAGCTCCAACCTAAATGTCTTGATTCGTGGCCTGCTCTCTATATGCCAACAAGGCTGGGAACCAGGCTTGGGCCGAATGATTTTCCCAATGACGTGCCCTCCGCCTTGCTCAGTGGAGGGTGAGGGCCAGGCCGGGCTCCAGGCAAGGGCTCCAAGCACAAGGGTCTAAGCTGAGGCGGGCCAGGCCAGGCTGGGACTCAGCCCACAAAGGCCACAACAAACACTGTCCGCAGGGCTAGGGGTCAGCACTGCAGTAACAGGAGACCTGAGGTGACAAAGACACTTTGTGAGGCATGGAGGGGTCAGGGCCCAGGGCCAGGCGCAGCCAGAGGAGGAGGGGTGCAGGATGCCCCGGACAAAGCCTCCCCGGGCAAGGCCAGGTCAGTGGCTCTGGCTCAGGCCCAGCTGGCCCCTTCCCAGGATTCGTTTCAAATCCCTTCTTTGCCCCCCGAGAACTGGAGGCAGGGGACGGGGTACCTGGGAGGAGAGCTGTCTCGGAAAGGGGAGCCCCCTGACAGATCCCCGGAAACTCACCTCAGCCTCCAACCTCCTGGAGCAACAAGAGGCTTCCTGGAGAGATGCAGCGTCCCGGGGTCACTGCCAAGCCCAAATTCGCTCCTCAGGCAAAGGCAGCCGGGAGGAGCTCAGCATATGGAAGCCAGCATTTTCTGCACCGCCGGGGAGATCCGCTCAGAGACACACTCATGGTTTGGGGAGATGCCGCCTGTGCACCGTGCCGCCTTGGAGCCTGCCAGCCCCTCCATCCTTCCCGCCATCCGTTCTTTCCACAGATGGGGACAGGGCCTCCACAGGCTTGGCTCTGGGTGGTCTCCAGTGTGGACATCAGGGTCGCTCAGCCCCTACCCTCAGGGAGTCACAGCGTGGAGGAAGAGGCATGGGAACAGGAAGTGACAGAGGACAATGTGGCCACACGGGACGGCCCAGACTCTGCCTGGGGAGATCCAGGAGGGCTTCTAGAGTCAGTGACAGTCAAACGAGGCTGTGATTAAGCGGGTGATGGAGACTTGGTGGCACAGTGGTTAAAAGCTCGACTGCTAACCAAAAGGTCGGCCACTCGAATCCACCAGCCGCTCCTTGGCAAACCTAGGGGGCAGTTCTACTCTGTCCTACAGGGTCTCTGTGAGTCGGAGTTGACTGGACAGCAACGGGTTTGGTTTCTGGATTTTAGGGAGGTGATGGGCATGCGTCTCCACCTAGGTATTCAAGGTGCATAAACACAGGGAACCTGGACTCAGGAATGACCAGTAGTGAGTGACTCTCCCCAGAGGTCAGAGCTGTTCATGGCAGACCGCCCTGGCAGGCGGAGCGGGACACCAGAGTCCTGCCAGGAAGATGTGCCTGGTGAGGTGCTCTGTGTCCCCAGGAAGAGCTTGTCCTCCCACTGGGTCCCCTCCTAGGGCCACCAACAAAGTGACAGTCAGGGCCCAGAAGCCTGAGGATAGTCCTCAGAGGAAGTGGACGCAGAGGGCAGGATTGTGCTAAAGGACCCAGTGGGCGGAGGTGAGAACTCACCGGCAAGGCTTAGCTCAGGGGCATTTTCTCACTCCTTCCACAAAGGCCCTGTCCACGCGGCCCCACCGGGGTATGCAGCCAGCTGGCCAGGCTCTGCTCCTGAGGGCCACCTCTCTGCGGCCCCCGACCCTCTGAAGACCCAAGTGGGTGCTCCTCTGTCACTGTTCACACCACACGCCCCCTGCCTGGGGCCTCTGCCCCTTGCCTCCCTGGCCCCTCAGCAGCCACCCCTGGCCGATGAGGTGAGTCCACTTTGAACACCTCCTGGGGGCCTTCACACCCTCCTGTGTGCCCTGGTACCACCCATCCGCTGTCCAATAGGGTGGCCTGGTTTACTGGGGAGCCAGCTCCCGCAGACCTCCCATGAGTCACCGTAACTTGGACAGGGCACAGGACGTGGTTTACCAGCTGGAGGGGCGCCCCCGTGTGGCAAGAGCATGTACAGTTTGCAATGCCTTCTGCCCCTCCCACATTGAAATTATGTGATTTCTTGATGAGCTTTAAAAAGGGTAGCGGTGGTGGTTTCCCTTATTATCAGTTGTATGCACTCACTGAGACTTTATTCCTGTTGTCGCACGGTGCTGCAACAAACCCTTGTAATTTGAATTTCCTGATCAAATGCAACTCACCTGTCTGGCTGTTTTGATCTTTTATGAAAAATCAGAGGCCCAAGTATTATTTATAAAAAACCAAACAGAACGTCTGTATTCATGTTCCCCACAAACGCTTCCCTAGCACTCCTCCTATGCCAGGCTTTATCCATGGAGCTGGGGATGCCATGACAGAAGGCGGGGGTCTATGCCTTCAGAGGGCCCACAGCCCACCAGGGGGACAGACGTGTGCAGTCTCACCATCTCCAAAGCATTCTGGACACTGACCCCTTTCATCCCCAGTAGGAGACAGTCAAGTCATGATCCCCATGTACAGATGAGAAAACTGAGGTTTGGTGAGATTCAGAGCCACACGGTGAGGGAGGCTATTGTGAAAATTAAATGAGCTACTGTATGTAGAGACAACACTTAGTTGTGCTCCTGCAGAACCTCTACACGGATCAAAAGGAAGTCTTTCTAACACAACAAGGGGATACTGCATAGTTCAAAATTGGAAAAGGTGTGTAGCAGGGTTGTATAGTTCACCTTATTTATGTAACCAAAATGCTGAACAAATAATCTGAGAAGCTGGATTGTATGAAGAACTCAGCATTAGGAATGGAGACTCATTAACAACCTGTGTTATACAGATGACACAACCTTGCTTGCCAAAAATGAAGAGGACTTGAAGCACTTACTGATGAAGGTCAAAGACTACAGCCTTCAGTATGGATTACACCTCAACATAAAGATAATGAAAATGCTTACAACTGGACTGATAAACAATATCATGATAAATGAGGAAGAAATGGAAGTTATCAATGATTTCATTCCACTTGGATCAACAATCAATGTTGACGGAAGCAGCAGTCAAGAAATCAAATGACCTATTCATTAGGAAAATCTGCAAAAGACTTCTTTAAAATGTTAAAAAGCAAAAAATGTCACTTTGAAGACTAAGGTGCGCTTGACCCAAGTCACGGTCTTTTTAATCGCCTCGTAGGCATGTGAAATCTGGAGAGTGAAAAAGGGAAGACCGGAGAACCGATGAATCTGAATTATGGTGTTGGTGAAGAATTCTGAATATACCGCGGGCCCGCGGAGTGAACAAATCAGTCTTAGAAGAAATACAACCAGAACGCTCCTCAGAAGCAAAGACGTCGAGACTTCATCGTGCTGACTTTGGACACGTCATCAGGAAAGACCAATTGCTAGAACAGGACATCAAGTTTGGTAAAGCGGAGGGTCAGGGAAAATGAGGGAAACCCTCAGTGAGATAGAACGACACCATAGCTGCCAACAATGAACTTGAACATATCAGCGATTGTGAGGGTAGCACAGGACTGGGCAATGTTTTGTTCTGTTGTACATAAGGTCACCGAGAGTCAGTGCTGACCAAGCAACAACTAACAACAATGCATGCAGAAGTGCTTTTCAGTGTTTGGTATACAGCAGGTGCTCATTTGTCTTGGAAGAAGTACAACCAGAATGCTCCTTAGAAGGAAGGATGGCGAGACTGCGTCTTACATACTTTGGACATGTTGTCAGGAGAGATCAGTCCCTGGAGAAGGACATCATGCTTGGTAAAGTACAGGGTCAGTGAAAAAGAGGAAGACCCTCAAAGAGATGGATTGACACAGGGGCTGCAACAATGGGCTCATGCATAACAACGATTGTGAGGATGATGCAGGACGGGGCAGTGTTTCCTTCGGTGGTGCAGAGGGTTGCTATGAGTCAGAACCGACCTGACAGCACCTAACAACAACAACACTAACAGGTGCTCATTACATGTTTAAAAATTGGAGGTAGGGGTGCTAGGCGTGGAATTTCTCCACATCCCAAGACTTCCGACTTTAAAGTTTAAACTCTTTTCACTTGCACATAGCACTCCCCTCTCCGTGGGCTGCACTACGGTAATAACGTAGTATGTGATGCGTATTATTACTGTGTTCAGGTACCAGCAGCACAGGGACAAAGCACGCTACTCCGGAGCCGTGCCACTGGCTCGAGACGGTGGATGCAGGAGACAGTGGGTCTGAAGGAGGGGCACGCGGAGAGGAAGAAGAGGTGGAGGGCAGGTCGAGTCTGCCCAGTCCTTGTTTTATTTCCAGCTTCTCTAGTTGGGATACTTTCCTTTTAAGTTTTCCTAACCCTGCTTTACAGACTGGGGCGCCTGGGCCTTACGCGGCAGTAAGAGGTTTACTGGCCGATCCCGGGTGGGCGGGGCGTGAGCACACTGCGGGTGCTTTGCTTCCCTCCGCTTTCTGCCCCGCCCCGACTCCTCACATCTCCCCGTCCCTCTGAGGGCAGAGCTTTTTTTTTGGGAGGGGAGGGGTTTAATTTTTTTATGATGGTGAAATATATATAACAAAATATTTGCTGTTTCAACCATTTTTATGTGTATAATTCAAGGACGTGAATTACGTTCCCCGTGTTGTGTGACCATCCCCACTAACCGTCTCTAAATTTTTCCATTACCTTAACAGAGACTCAGTCCAGAGGTGGAACTTTTAACTTCTTAGCCACTTGGATAAAATCTGGTCCCCCTGGAAACTCCAGTCACGTGTCCTTCATGGCTCCCCTTCTACGGCCCTGGCGCTCACGGGGGTGCGTGTGGGTGCAGGGCCCGCCGCCGCATGGCTCCCTGGCATGGTAGACCTGGTTCTGTTCAACCATTGGCTGAATCCAACAGCCCCTGGGCCACAGAGAAGAGCAGCGAATGGACGGTGAGCAGGGAGGTGGTGATACCTGGAGAACGGTCTGCAGAGTTGGCCAGCGCCCTGAACCTCTGGGTGGCTTTGGGCTCCAGTACCCATTTCAGGGTGTCAGGAGAAGTGCCACTCCATGCCCACCACATGCCCGCATATTTCAGCGAGTCTGAGGGAGAGGGCGCTGAGGAACCATACCTGCCAGCCGGGTGGGGAGCGGGGAGGCCCTTGATTGGCTGGCCTTCGAGGTGTACCCTCACGGCTGTCCCAGGGAGTAATACTGATCTCATCTCACAGACCTGCTGCGAAGATCCAATTAATAATATAACATCTACCGCTGGCTGTGCACCTACTATGTGCTACATGCTGAGTTATTCACAGAAAGTGCACAAGACATCTGTCACGAGGCAGGTGTCAGGATCCCTTCCTGTCGGGATCCTTGGTGTCCAGGGACGGCTTACACTCGGAGAACGACCACTGGCAGTCTGCACGGTCAACACCACGCACAGGTGGAGACCCTCGGAAAGGAGCGAGCACCTGGCACCACACCTGAATCTTCACCTGTGAGGAGGCTGCCCCACCCAGGAGGCACCACAATGCACCTGGGACACCCGGGGTCCCATCTCTACAGCTGCATGTGCTGAGGCCCCAGGGGGAGAAGGAGCTGGCCCAGGGCACCCAGTGCCTCTCTCGCCTCTCCAGCCAGGCCTTCCCTCGCCCAGCCGCTGGCACAGTTCCCACCGTGTGACCAGCACAGCTGTTGTTGCGGAGGCCAGTGGTGGACCTGGGTGATCATTGACAGATCTGGAGGGGGAGATAAGGCCAGCTGTGGCCTGTGTGCCTTTATGGCCTCACCGGCCGCGCTCCCACGCCGGCTTCTGCTCACTGTCTCTTTCTGCCTATCTTTTATTGTCCACTCTTATCTGTCTCCCTCCCTAGGCCCCACCTTGCACAGATCCCCAAGACCATAACCTTCCTTGAACTGCTGCTGGCTTTTCCTGACCTTCTGTTCCAGGCACAGGAGGTAACTTTATCGGAGGGCTGATGAGGGCTTGGCTGGGGCCCCAGCTCCGATGACCTGAGACGGTGGAGTTCTGCCAGCAGAGCAGGACCCAGAGCTACTCAGCTTTGTGGAGGGAAAATCCAGACTTCGTACTTCCTTGTCTACCTCTTGTGTCTTTCCCCCTGGTGACAAGCCCTGGCCCATGGTGGTGGTGATGGGGTTGGATTTGGCCGGCGTCTCTTCGTCTGTCCTTCCCGTGCAAGGTGATAACTCTCTGGTCAGAAGGGTGGCAGCTGACGGGGAGATGCTGTTCCATCACCAGGGGCCATTTGGGGACACCTGGGTCTCTCTTTTTGCACCTTAAAGTGGGTTCAGGCTCTGACTGTGTTTCAAAGAACCTCTAATGGTGGTGATGAGAGTAGTCACCCCCAGAAACAGTCAGCCCTCTGAGGTTTGGAGAAGAAGTGGGATGTGCTGGAAACCTTATGGGACGTGTAGTCGAATAACCCCTCTCTCACCAGGGGCACCTGAGCCTCGGGGTCCTCATCCACCAAACGAGAACGTGATCCCTACCTCACAGCCAACGCAACTGCAAGCAGTACACGTGCTGAAAGGGGTTTCTGTGTGCAGTGGCGTGGAAAGAGAGCAGCTTTGGGATCAGGGAGATTTGGGTTCAGACCTTGGCATCGCCATTAGGCAAAGCGACCTCTCTGAGCTCCGGTTTCCACATTTGCAAAATGGAACAGTGAAGCTCACTTTTGGGGTCTTGTGAGGATTGAAGCAAGGTACATCTGCTTCAGCAGTAAATGCTCAGCAAATGGCAACAGCTGGTATTGACCCTGGAGGAGATGTTAGCATCCCCATTTCACAGATGAGGGGACTGAGGCTCCAAGAGGTGGGTCAGAGGTCTGGTGGGTTGGGGTCAGCCTCAGGCCTGTCCAGTGTCCCAGCCCACCCATCCCACTGGCCCTCTCAGCCCCGTCCTCTCCTTGGCTCACCCAAGCTGGGGCATGTGCTACTGGATGGGCCCCACCACTGCCTCCAGTCTTAACCCAGGCCAGGTGAGTGTGGCTGGCGTTGGTACTGCCTCTCTTTCCTTGCTTCTGCAGTGAGCAGCCATCACCAAGGAACCTTGCATCCACCGCCAGCAAGGGAGCAATGCGGTGCCATCCCGGTGGGTGAGACGTGGGCATTTGCCCCCAGGATCTGGGGCAGCTTCTATGGCTCGGGAGTGTAGGTGGGCATGGTAGGCAGTGTAGGGGCTGGCTCCCAGACCTGGTGAACGGGAGTCACGCCCCCCCGTGCCCAGCCCATGTTTATTTTGTCTTTCTGGGCTTCAGCCTTTGGCCAGCGGAGGTTAAAGATTACTGAGGTAACAGACAATAAAAGTGCCCGGCGCACTGGCCTTTGACCACCCATTAGGAGGCAGCGGGAACCCAGCCACACAACCGCCGCCACAGTGAGGGTGGTGAGGGTGTGGGCCGGGGCACGCCCTCCTGTATTAATACTGAGAGGACACTCGGGCTTGCCTGGGCAGTGAGGCCAAGTTTCCCTTTCATCAGAAGCCAGGCTACAATGTGGCATTGTTCTCTATCTCAAAGGTCATCCACTGTGTGGCCCAGAGTGGACCTGGGAGGGCTCCACCTGGCAGAGTAAACACCCACCCAGAGGCGCCCATGGCAACAGGAGAGGAGGGGTTTTTCTTCCCAGTGAATCAGGGAGTCAGAGACCTCAGGGTGCTGGTCACCCTTTCCTGTGCCCCTGTTGCCTCATCTGGAACATGGAGATTTGCTTAACCGCCAGGCCCAGGGGGCAGGGCTCCCGGTCTCTGTTGTAGCAGGCACCTGGGCAAGTGAAGGACCCCTTCTAAGAATAATGTTTTCTTATTGCACAAAATAAAATCAGCAGGTTACAAAAGAAATTAATATAGAAATACATGTACTTCTATAAACCAGTTGCCATCAAGTTGACTCTGACTCATGGCAACCCCACGTGTGTCAGAGTAGAATTGTGCTCCATATGGCTTTCAATGGCTGATTTTTCAGAAGTAGATTGCCAGACATTTCTTCCTAGTCCTTCTTAGTCTGGAAGCGCCACTGAAACCTGTTCAGCATCACAGCAACACAAAAGCTTCTACTGACAGATGAGTTGTGGCTGTGTGTGAAGTGCACTGGCTGGGAACTGAACTTGGGTCTTCGGCATGGAAGGCAAGAATTCAACCACTGAACCACCACCTCTGGCTTTCCAGGACCTCTGGCGTGTAAATAATAGACAACGTGTCAGGCACTGACCGAGCACTCTCCCACACTGTAAAGAGGTAAAAACTGAGACTCGGAGAGGTCAGGTAATTACTCGAGATCACCCAGCAGTAAGTGGTGGAGTGGACACCTGCATCCAGGTCTTCTGGGTTTGGCCTCACCCATGAACCTCACAGCCTCCAGAAGAAATAACTCCAGATGTGAACTGGGAAAACTGGGCTTGGTTTCCAGCTCTACCACCTGGTTGCTGTGTAGTTTGGGGCGTGTCCTTAACCACTCTGAACCTCGGTGTCTTCACCTACAAGATCAGGTGGGTGCCTGTGAGGAGAAGGAGGTATAGCCCACCTTGATGAAGATGTCTCCTGGTGGGCTTGGAGAGGGCCTCCTTGCATCTTTGGTGGAGCCATGAGTCTCTGTGTGGTGAGCTCCCCCACCCAGATGGAGTGTAGGGGAGGGGTCTCCAGAGCCAGGGGTCCTGGAAAGTCTTGACAGCTCCCCGCCCACACGGCCAGCTTAGTGGTGAGGTTGACTTCACCTCCTCACAATTTCATCACATGTCGGGCAGCAGCCAGAGCACCTGGCCTGAGACCCAGACAGTCACAGGCAGCTGGAAGCAAGGAAGGTGGAGATGATATCTGGAAAAATTCTCTGCTACTAGTTGCCTGGGGAAGTTGGTGGGACATTGTCTGCATTTAGTCAAAACTTAATTGAGTAAGGAAATGAGTGTTGTTGTTAGGTGCCTTCAAGTCAATTTCAACTCATAGTGACCCCATGTGACAGAGAACTGCCTCATAGGGTTTCTAGGCTGTAATCTTTATGGGAGCAGATCACCAGGTCTTTTCTCCAATGAAGCCACTGGTTGGATTCAAACCTCCAACCTTTTGATTAGCAGTCAAGCACTTAACCACTGCACCACCACCCCCCCAAAAAAAACCAAGCCCATTACCATCAAGTCGATTCTGACTCATAGCAACCCTATAAGACAGTAGATCTGTCCCATAGGGTTTCCAAGGAGTGGGTAGTAGATTCAAACTGCCGAGCCTTTCGTTAGCAGCCTGAGCTTTTAATCACTACACTACCAGGGCTCCTTAAATTAATGAATGGTGGACAAGTATCCACAAAGTAACCTACCATGCAAAGTTTTCTGAATTAGTTAAACCGCTTTTGATTGCAAATGACAGAATCCCCTGGGTGAAGGGGAGAAAAAGGACGATTTATTGATTTGTTGGTTCATGTGATAAAATATTTTCACGGCAGGGGTGGAGGTGACCTCAGGGCCTTTGGAGACAGGGGTCTGGGCAACATCACATTCTCTTTCTCTCTCTCATCGTTGTTCCTCTCTCCATGCCGTCTTTGTGCACAGGAGGGCCAGGGAGGAGTTTATGACCAGGGCAGTTCTGGAATCATACCTTTCCTACTTGAGAGCAGAGACAGATTACACAATAAGCAAGGTACGCAAGGGCTTACTTGTGCTTACTTACTAATCTGTAGTGCACAATGCAGCTGTTTCACTTGAAATTTCACCTGAAATTATAGTGCAGAATTTCAAAGATCTGGTGAAACCCACGTGAAATTGTGCACTGCAGATTATTTGTAAGTAAGCACAAGTTGGTCCGTGTATACCTTGCTTACTGGTTAATCCACTCCTGCTTGAGATGACTGTTCTCCAGTACTCTATTCAGAAAACATTCTGGGGAAGGATGCAGCTGGCTGGCTGGCATCCCATGTGCATATCTGGATCAATCATGTGACCAGTAGGCTCAGCCTGGATCCCAAGCCCATCCTGTGGTTAAGATGTGGGACTCTTCTTCCAAAGACCTAATTGGAAAGCTGTGCTGGGCAGAGAAGACAGTGACCACTCGCCTTGTCGGGAAAGTGGCCGAAGGTCCAGGGAACAGCATGGCAGTGCAGAGAGAGGCTCTTCCAAGGACAAGAAGGGGATTCTGGAACTGCCAGTACGTAGCCAATTATAGCATGAATTACTCAGGGAACCACCAAATGCTTGCTTAGAAATTTTTATTGAAATTATTTAGTGACCCATCCAAATATTTAGCTGCAAACAAATCCAGACTAAACTAGCAAAGACACGTAATCTGGATTCCTCAGTTAAAAAGAAGTTCAGCCAGTAGACTTGAGACTTGATTATTTCGTACATTGACTCATTCATTCTTCAACAAATATTTTTTGAGTGCCTACAACGTGCTAAGTATTGGACATGAATTGGTGAGTGAGTAAATATGCCTCTGCCTCAGGTTGCCTGATAGTGTCACTCCCCTGCTCACAAGCCTGCAGAGGCTCCAATGCCTAAGGAGAGTAGAAACCCCTCAGCCTGGCATTTGAGGCCTCAACCATCCAATGCCAACCTTCCTTTCTAACCTCACCCGTCAGTCCCTGTCTTAGGCTGGGTTCTCTAGAGAAGCAAACCAGTAAAGTGTATAAATATACACATAGATTTATATCAAGGAAATGGTTCTCGCGGTTGTAGAGGTTGTAATGTCCCAAGTCTATGGGTCAGGATAGAGGTTTCTCCTGATTCACATAGTCACAGGGGCTGGTGAACCCAAGATCAACAGGTCAGAGAGCAGCGCTCTTGTTCATGGGCTGTGAAGATCGAGGAGTCCCAAGATCTGCAGGCAAGACTGCAGGTAAGCTGCTAGCTCAAGTCCCAAGAACCAGAGGTCAGACGAACAGGAACCAGCTGCAGGATCCAGAGTGAGCAAAAGCCCCCAAGCCCTGCCAGAACATCTACCCACACTCGATGCAGGCCACATGCCCAAGGAAACTCCCCATCAACTGATTGGTTACTCACAGCAGATCCCATCATGGGGGTGATCACAACAAGGAAGTGACCACCATATCACATGACTGCCAAAACGCTGAGAATCATGGCCCAGCCAAGTTGACACACAATCCCAACCATCACAGTCCCCTCACATCTGGGTCTCATTAGACAACACACAGTTCCCTGAACTCATCCTACCTTTGCAGACCTCTGTGCTCTTGTTTGCACTGTCCTCTCTGCCTGGAATGCCCCCTCACCCCCACCCAGTCTCTAAACAGATCTGAATCCCCATTCAAGGCTTGGCTCCTGTGCCAGATCATCTCTGAAGCTTGCCTACAGTTCTGTGCTTGTAGGGAATGGAGCATCATAGCGCTAAAACACTGAGGGTCACGTGGGTGTTGCCAAGGGTCTTTGTGCACTGGAGAACAGCTGTTTTTCTCTGTATAGGCTCACTTGGGGCCCTGGCTTGTGGACCATTGTGTTTCCCCAGTGCTTTCTCAGGTGGTCAACCCCTGTTTCTCATAACAGAAACATTTATTTACTGCTTATTTTCCAAACCGTTAGCACGTTTGGTCCTCCCAATAGCCAGACAGGGATAGTAGCCCATTTTGAAGGTAAAAAAATTGAGGCTTGGAGCTTCTGTTCCTGGCAACATTGAGGGCCAAGTGGACAGTCCTCTTACTGGAAACATCTAAAAGTCTTGGATTAAAAAAAATCTTAAATGTGTCCATGAGCTGGTGAGAAAGTAAGGTATACTCAAGTCAGAAAATAAGGGAAGGCAGAAACTCAGAAATGTCAGCAGAGAGCTGAAGCTAGCTTTTGACCCGGGGGCATTTGTTGAACCAGGTGAACTTGAGCATTTGTTTTACATATCCTGAGGCTAAGAAGACACAGCTCAGGACTTGTCCAAGGTGGGAAGTTCAACAGCAAATCCCCCACGAAGCTAGGACCACAAAAAGGTACACCTTCAGTGTGAGAGCTAGAAATCAACCCCTACCCATCCCCAAGACTGCAAGGAAAACTATCTGTCTTGAAACTTTGTGCTGGGTCCAGTGAAAATAAAACTTCCTCTGTGAATTTGTAACTGAGGCTAGTTATTCCATAGGCTTGTGGAATGAATTCATAACCAGAAGTCCAAAGAACTTTAAGCTGAGATTTTAGCTTCAGGTGTACCCATATTGTTAGTGACCCCAAGTACCAGATAGAAGCAAACACAAATTCTCTCTGGAGGAAATCATTTTCATCCCAGGCTTTCCAAGGTTCCATGGAAAATGAACAGCTCATATTTAAAAATTGCTAGATACACAAGGAAACAGGGTCCCATGAGAAAGAGAGAGAAAGTAAGCAGAACCAGACACTGCAGAATCAGACTTTTGAAAACTTCAGATATTAGAATTATTAGGTAAAGAATGCAAAAATTATGTTTAGTATATTTAAGAAATAAAAAGAAGTTTAAAATGAGTAAAAAGAAAATGTATTTGAAAAAAAATTTCTAGAAATAAAAATATGTATACATTGGAGTTGAGAAATCAATGGACAGATTTAATAGCAGTTTAGACAAAGACGAAGAGAGAATTAGTGAATTAAAAACAGAAATAGGGAAATCATTGCAAGTAAGCCAAAAGACACACAGATAAAGAAAATATGGAAAGGAGGTTAAGAGAGCTAAAGGATAGAGTGAAGAGACAATATTTGAGAATTTTTTCAGAATTGAGGAAAGAACAATCCTCAGAAGACCAACAAATTCCAAGCAAATTGAAATAAATAACATAGTGAAAACTACCGGGCACCAAAAACAACAAAAAAAAGTCTTATAGGCAGGAGCAAAAAGAAAGATTGTACACAAAGGAGTGAAAGGCTAACACTTGACTTCTCTACGGAAAAAATAGAAGCCAGAAGGCAGTGGCTTCTATTCTTTCATGTGCTCAGAAAAAATCATTGCCAACCTGGAATTCTATACCCGGTGAAAATATCTTTCAACAATGAGGGTTAAATAAAGTCATTTTCAGATAAACAAAAACAGAAAATTTGTCCCCGATAGGTACTTACTAAAGGATCAAGAGACAGTCATTCGAACAGAACAAGGGGATACTGATAGGTTTAACGTTGAAAAAGGTATGTGGCATGGTTGTATCCTTTCATCTTACTCAGTTTGTATGTTGAACAAATAATCCAATAAACTGGACTATATGAAGAAGAATGTGGCCTCAGGATTGGAGGAAGATTAACAACCTTCAATATGCAGATAACACAACCTTGCTTGCCAAAAATGAAGATGACTTGAAGCACTTACTGATGAAAGCCAAAGACTACAGCCTTCAGCATGGATTACATCTGAACATACAGAAAATGAAAATCCTCAAAACTAGACCAATAAACAATATCATGATAAATGGGGAAGAAGTCAAAATTGAAAAGGATTTCATTCTACTTGGATCAACGATCAATGCCCATGGAAGCAGTAATCAAGAAATCAAATGATGTAGTACAGTGAGAAAATCTGCTGCAAAAGATCTCTATAAAGTGTTAAAAAGCAAAGATGTCACTTTTATGACTAGGGTGCACCTAATCCAAGCCAAGGTATTTTCAATTGCCTCATATGCATGAGAATGCTGGACAATGAAAAAGGAAGATCAAAGGGGAATTGAGCGTTTGAATTATGGTGTTGGTGAAGAATATTGAATATACCACAGACTGCCAGAAGAACAAACAAATACAACTTGGAGGAAGTACAGCCAGAATGCTCCTTAGAAGCAAGGATGGTGAGACTTCGTATTGCTTACTTTGGACACATCATCAGGAAGGACGAATCTTTAGAAAAGGACATTAGATTTGATAAAATAGAGGGTCAATGCAAATGAGGAAAACCCTCCATGAGATGGATTGACTGGTGGCTGCAGCAATAGGCACAAACATACCAAAGACTGTGAGGATGGCACAGGACCAGGCAATGTTTTGTTCTATCATATATGGGGTTACCAGGAGATGGAGCAGACTCGACAGCCACTAACAAAGGAATTCTAAAAAATATACTTCATGCAGACAGAAAATGATCCCAGATGGAAGATCTGAGGTACAGGAAGGATGGAGAGCAATAAAATGGTAAATGCGTGGGTGAATTTGAACATACATTGATTGACTATATAAAACCAAGTATGGAAGCACCTGGCAGGTGTATATTGAGTAGGTGCTCATGTACGGTGGTCATGATGATGATGATGGTGATGTTGGTGACCACAGTGAACACAAGTTACAGGGTGGTTATATGAAAAGAGCATGAGATTTAATATCTGACAAACTTGTTAGCTGCCTTCGAGTCAGTCCCCAGCTAATGGCGATCTCGTGCGCAACTGGCCTCCTGGTCCTGGGCCATCTCCTTGATGGACCGTTGTGATCCACTGGATTTTTATTGGCTGATTTTCAGAAGTAAATCGCCAGGCCTTTCTGAGCTTTCTGAGCTGTAGTTTCATCCTTGCTTCTAAGGAGCACTCTGGCTGGACTTATTACAAGACAAACTTGTTCATTCTTCTGGCAGTCCATGGTATAGCCAATATTCTTAGCCAACACCATAATTCAAAGGCATGAATTCTTCTTCAGTCTTCCTTATTCATTGTCCAGCTTTTGGGTGCATATGAAGCGATTGAAAATACCATGGCTTGGGTCAGGCGCACCTTAGTCCTCAAAGTGACGTCTTTTCTTTTTAACACTTTAAAGAGGTCTTTTGCAGCAGATTTGCCCAATGCAATGTGTCTTTTGATTTCTTGACTACTGCTTCCTTGGGCATTGATTGTGGATCCAAGTAAAATGAAATCCTTGACAACTTCAATCTTTTCTCCATTTATCATGATGTTGCTTATCGGTTCAGCTGTGAGGATTTTTGTTTTCTTTATGTTGAGGTGTAACCCATACTGAAGGCTGTGCTCTTTGATCTTCATCAGTAAGTGCTTCAAGTCCTCTTCACTTTCAGCAAGCAAGGTTATGTCATCTGCATATCACAGATGGTTAATGAGTCTTTCTCCAATCCTGATGCCCTATTCTTATTCATATAGTCCAGCTTCTCTGATTATTTGCTCAGCATACAGATCGAATAGGTATGGTGAAAGGATACAACCTTGATGCACATCTTTCTTGAATTTAAACCATGCAGTATCCCCTTGTTCTGTTTGATCAACCACCTCTTGGTGTATGTACAGGTTCCACAAGAACACAATTGCTTGTTCTGGAATTCCCATTCTTCTCAATGTAATCCATAATTTGCTATGATCAACATAGTTGAATGCCTTTGCGTAGTCAATAAAACACAGGTAAACATCTTTCTGGTATTCTCTGCTTTCAGCCTGGATCCAACTGACTTGATTCATCCATAGTTTTTTATAGGTACCTGTCTTAATTATCTATCGCTGCTACAAAAGAAATACCACAAGTGGATGACTTTAACAAAGAGAAATTTAAAATCACGTCCTTGCAACATGTAAAGCATATTCACCTCATCGTAGTATAACAAAAGTCTTAACTCCAAGTCCAAAATCCAAAAATTTCTCTTCATCTGTGAAATCTAGAATACAAGTTATCTGCTTCCAAAGGTACAATGGCAGAACAGGCACAAGCTAGATATTTCCATTATACTTGGGAGAAACTGGAGGGAAAGAAGGGATAACAGGCTCCAAGCAAGTCAGCAGAACACATTCCATTAGCCCTCAAGGCTTTGAAAATAATCCTCTGCACTCTGAGACAATTTACACAATGGCCCCGCTCTCCAGACTCTAGGTATTGGCCACAGTTTCTGGATTCTGAGTGGAGGCCTGGGTTTCAGCTCTGCCTTCCAGGCCCACTGGGACAGCAACTCTGCTCCCTCGGCTTTAGGCGCACCATTCTCCTAGTCCATCCAAGTGGCGGCTTCACTCTTAGAAACACCAGAGGCCACGGCTCCACTCTTTGAAACCCCAGAGGTTGTGGCCATACCTTTTGAGACGAAGGCAGCTTGGCTTCCTGTGTTCCTTGTCTCTTCAGCCTCTGCTTTCTGGTTTCTTGGCCTCTCTGCTCCTTGGGCCTCATGTCTGCATCTGCCCTGCTGGGGCAAGTGTTCGAAAGCTCTGCAGCTTCACCAACAAGTGCCTGGGGGCATCCCACTCCGCCAGGAAGCCTCCTGTGCACAGGTACTCAGCAATCTCGCTCTCTGAGTTGGCTCCAGTGCTATCTGGCGCTGATCTCCTGGTTCTCCCACCGCCAGTTTGCTGCTGCTGCTGGTTCTCTGCTGCTGCCAGTTCTCCTCACTTCCTTCTGAGTCCTCTATCTATTCATAGTTTCAAAAGCGCTTCCACATTTTAGGTATCTGTTAGAGCAGCACCCCACTCTCTCGGTACCAAATTCTATCTTAGTTATCTAGTGCTGCTACAACAGAAATACCACAAGCAGATGGCTTTAATGAAGAAAAATTTATTTTTTAGCTGTAAAGTAGGCTAGAAGTCCAAATTCAGGGCATCAGTTCCAGGGGAAGGCTTTCTCTCTCTGCCGGCTCTTGAGGAAGGTCCTTCTCATTAATCTTCCCCTGGACGAGGAGCTTCTCTGCACAGGAGCCCCAGGTCCAAAGGATGCACTCTGCTCCCGGCACTGCTTTCTTGATGGTATGAGGTCCCCTGTCTCTCTACTCATTTCTCTTTTATATTCCAAAAGAAATTGGCTCAAGACACAATCCAATCCCGTATATTGAGTCCTACCTCATCAACACAACTGCGGCCCTTCCCCCCCTTTAGCATCATAGAGGCAGGATTTACAACACATAGGAAAATCACATAAGATGACAAAATGGTGGACAATCACACAATACGGGGAATCATGGCCCAGCCAAACTGATACACACATATTTGAGGGACACAACTCAATCCATGATAGTACCTTTTGTCATATTGGGAGTGAGCTCTGGTGGCACAGTGGTTAAGAGCTCAGCTGATAACCAAAAAGTTGGCAGTTCGAATCTACCAGCAGCTCCTTGGAAACTCTATGGGGCAGTTCTACTCTGGCTTGCTATGAGTCAGAATCACCTCCACGGCAACGGGTTTTATCAGGTTGAGGAATTTCCCTTCTAGTCCTAATTTACTGCCTTTTTAATCATGAAAGCATGTTGAATTTTTTCAAATCCAAAAGCTTTTTATGCATATATTGAGATGATCATATGGTTTTTCTTCTTTATTCTACTAATAAGGTAAATTGCATTGATTCATTTTTAAATCTTAAACCAACTTTGCATTCTGAAATATACTCCACTTGGTCATGATGTATTATAATTCTTATACATTGCTGGATTTGATTTTCTCGTATGTATTAAGAATTTGTGTCTATTTTTATAAGGGATTTGGTTTATAGTTTCCTTTTCTTGTAATGTCATTGTTGATTTTAGTATCAGAAAATGAGTTATGAAGTGTTTCCTCCTTGTTTGTTTCCTGAAAGACTTTGTGAAGAACTGGTATTATTTATTCCTTAAATGTTTGATAGAAATCACCAGTGAAGTTTCCTTTTCCTGAACTTTATTTTTTTGCATGTGGGAGGGTTTAAAAATTAATTCAATTCCTTTAATAGTGATTTAGGAAATAATATTGAAGTCATTATTCTCTGTTCTTGAGCATAGAGAATGTGACCCGGGTGGAACTGAACTCACAGGGACTCACAAGGACATATCGATTGGGCCCTGAGATATAAAGACAATAGCTAGGACAATCTTGGAAAATATCTTTTAGGGAACTTTTTACATAAGCCAATCAAACAGAACACAAAAGACTTTTCACTCTTATCTTTTTCTATTAGCATTTAGTGAATAGAAAATTTGTTGGACCAATGAAGAACCTCCTGACTGTAGTTACTGAAACCCGTACCAATGATTGTTAAGAAAGATGATTCAAAATGGAGGATCACAATTTCTAGCCAATCTGTTAAAAGGTGAAGCTTTCAATGGTTTTGCCCATTTGTAATGTTAATATGTACTGTTGACTCTAACGATCCTTGGAATCGGGCAGACATGGCTGTGGCAGCATGCTTGTTCGTTTTCCCATTCTTGCCTATTCTATAATATTTTATTGGGGTTGGGCAGACACGGCTCCGGCAGCATGCTTGTCTGACTTCCCACTTTTGCCTTTTTGAATATATGCCAAATAAAACTTTCTTTTTGCTTTACTAAACATTGTGATGTTTTTTACCCTATAATAATAGTTATTGATATGGCTGTTGTTGTTGTTAGGTGTCATCCAGTCGGTTCTGACTTACAGCGACCCTACGTACACCAGAATGAAACACTGCTCGGTCCTGCGCCATCCTCACAGTTGTTGTTATGCTTGAGCCCATTTTTGCAGCCACTGAGTCAATTCCTCTCGTAGAGGGTCTTCCTCTTTTTCACTGACCCTCTACTTTACCAAGCATGATGTCCTTCTCCAGGGACTGATCTCTTCTGATAATATGTCCAAAATATGTGAGACACCACAATTCAAAGGCATCAATTCTTCTTCGGTCATCCCTGTTCATTGTCCAGTTTTCGCATGCATATGAGGCAATTGAAAACACCGTGGCTTGGGTCAGGCTCACCTTAGTCTTCAAGGTGACATCTTTGCTTTTCAACACTTTAAAGAGGTCTTTTTCAGCAGATTTGCCCAGTGCAATGTGTCTTTTGATTTCCTGACTGCTGCTTCCATGGATGTTGATTGTGGATCCAAGTAAAACTAAATCCTTGACAATTTCAGTCTTTTCTCCATTTATCGTGATGTTGCTTATTGGTTCAGTTGTGAAGATTTTTGTTTTCTTTATGTTGAGGTGTAATTCATACTGAAGGCTGTGGTCTTTGATCTTCTTCAGTAAGTGCTTCAAGTCCTCTTAGCTTTCCGCAAGCCAAGGTTGTGTCATCTGCATATCGCAGGTTGTTAATGAGTCTTCCTCCAATCCTGATGCCACATTCTTCATATAGTCCAGCTTCTTGGATTATTTGCCCAGCATAGATTGACTAAGTATGGTGAAAGGATACAACCGCGATGCACACCTTTCCTGTCTTTAAACCACAAAGTATTCCCTTGTTCTGTTCCAGTGATTGCCTCTTGATCTGTGTACAGGTTCCTCATGGGGACAATAAAGTGTTCAGAAATTTCCCTTCTTCGAAACGTTATCCATAATTTTTTATGATCCACACTGTCAAGTGCCTTTGCCTAGTCAATAAAACACAGGTAAGCATCTTTCTGGTATTCTCTGCTTTCAGCTGAGATCCATCTGACATCAGCAATGATATCCCTGGTTTCCCATCCTCTTCTGAATCCAGCTTGAATTTCTGGCAATTCCCTGTTGATATACTGCTGCAACCGCTTTTGAATGACCTTCAGCAAAATTTTACTTGTGTGTGATATTAATGATACTGTCTGATAATTTCTGCATTCGGTTGGATCACCTTTCTTGGGAATAGGATTTCTTCCAGTCATTTGGCCAGGTGGCTATCTTCCAAATTTCTTGGCATAGACGAGTGAGCACTTCCAGCCCTGCATCCATTTGTTGAAACATCTCAATTGGTATTCCGTCAGTTCCTGGAGCCTAGTTTTTCACCAATGGCTTCAGGGCAGCTTGGACCTCTTCCTTCAGTATCACTGGTTCCTGATCATATGCTACGTTCTGAAATGGTTGAACCATGACCACTTCTTTTTGGTACAGTAACTCTGTGTATTCCTTCCGTGGCTGTAGTCTAGTAGTTATTAGGCCATTTGTTTTTTGAGTTAGTTTTAGTAATTCATGTCTTTCAAATAATTTGTTTATTTCATGGGTCGAATTTTTTGACAAAAAGTATTCATAGTATTTTGTGTATTTTTGTGAGGGATGTTGATCTATGGAACCAGCACATAAAGTTTCACAGAAGTTGATTGTGAGCATTTCTTCCTAACTTAGCATTCAATGACATCATGTTAGTCACTTAAAAGCAGCCATTGTAGGAGCATTTACACCATGGAAATTGGAAGTACTACAAATCAGACCTTTTTTCCTGTCGCAAAGAGCTGGTTTACAAGCAGAACGCTGCTTGTTATCTGTTTAATGTCTGTCGGATCTGTGATTGTGTCCCTTCTTTCATTCCTGAAATTAATATTTTTCTTCTTGGTTACTCTAAATAGAGGTTTATCAATATTATTGATGTCTTTAAAGAACCAGCTTTGGGTTTCATTTGTTTTATCTATTGTTATTCTGTTTTCTGTTACATTGAATTTTGCTTTTTTTTTTTTTTTCTACTCTCTTTTAGTTTACTTTGATTCTCTCTCTCTTTTTTTCTTTTTAGCTTCTTAATATAGTACCTTCCAGCATGGGTTTTTAACCTTTCTTCTTTTCTAATATAAGCAATTAAAGCTATAAGTTTCCCTCTTAGCATCACTTGAGCTGTATCTCATACATTTTTATATGTTATGTTTTTGGTTATCATTCAGTTCAAAATATTTTCTATTTTGATTGCAATTTTTTTGACCCATGAATTATTTATAAATGTGCTGTTTGATTTCCAAATACTTGGGGCTTTTCTAGGCATCTCATTGTTTCTGATATTTAATTAATTCCTTTAAAGTCAGATAACTTGCTCTGTAAGATTTCAATCTTTTGAGACTTATTTTATGATCTGGCATATGGCCTACTTGGAGAACCTTCCTTATACACTTGAAAAAAAATTGTATTCTGAAGTTGTTGGGCTACTGTTCTGTAAATATCAATTAGTTCATGTTCTTGATAGCGTCGTTCAAATCCATATCCTTATTTTTTTCTCTAGCTGTTCTATCAATTACTTCAAAATAGATCTTAAAATCTCCTATTGTGATTGTTGATTTGTCCCTTTCTCCTTTTAGTTATATCAGTTTTTGCATCATGTATGTTACACTTGATTTAAGCCAAAAAACTAAAAAGCCATGGATTCATGTATTTTGAGACTGTTTTTAAGTGTACAGTATTTGTAATGTTGATATTTTCTTGCCCTACTGACCCTTTTATTATTATGAAATGCCCATTTTCTCTTTAGTAATATTTTTATAGTGAAGTCTATTTTGCCTAATATTAATATAACCACTCTACGTTTCTCATGCTTACTGTTTACATGGTATCTCTCTCTCCATCATTTTACTTCAAACTATCTGTGTCTGTGTATTTAAAGTACATCATCTCTCGCAGACAGCATTTAGCTGGGTTTTACATTTTTATCTAACCTGACAATATTTGCCTTTTGATCTGAATATATAGTCCACTTATATTTAATTATCTGTTTGGTAGAATTCAGGTCTATTATTTTGCTATTTGTTTTCTGTATAGCTCCTCTTTTGTTGTTGTCTTCTTTCTGTTTTGTAATGTGTTTATCAGATATTTCTGGTGTTTTATTTAAATTCCTCTATTGACTTCTTAGGTCCTTTGGTGGTAGAGTTTGTGCTCGTCTACTAACCTAAAGGTTGGTGGTTCAAACCCACCCAGTGACACCATGGAAGAAAGGCCTGGTGATCTCCTCCCTTAGAGATTACAGTGAAGAAAATCCTGTAGAGTAGTTTTACTCTGCATCACATGGAGATGCCATGAGTTGAAATTAACTTCACATCAACAGGTTTGGTTTTTGGTTTGCATTGACTTTTAGCTATGTATCTTAACATTATTTTTAAATGGTTGCTCTAGAGATTACATGTGCAATTCTAATCTATCATAGTCTACTCAGGGTTTATATTGAAATACTTCAGATAAAATGTAGGAACTCTGCACCAATGGTTTCATTTAATGCTATCATAATGTATATTACATCTAACATACATTATAAACCCAAGAATGCAGTGTTGTTTATTTTGCTTTAAACAATCATATGCCTTTTAAGGGCATTAAGAGAAGAAAAGAAAAAATATATATTAATTAATATTAAGCCACATTTTTGCCATTTCTGGTACTCTTTGCTCCTTCCTATAGATCCAAATTACCATCTGGTGTCATTTCCCTTCAGCCAGAACAGCTTCCTGTAGTATTTCTTGTAATGCAGGACAACCTGTGTTATGCAGTTGACACAACCTTGCTTGCTGAAAGTGGAGAGGCCTTGAAGCACTTACTGATGAAGACCAAAGACCACAGCCTTCAGTATGGATGACACCTCAACATAAAGAAAACAAGAATCCTCACAACTGGACCAATAAGCAACATCATGATAAACAGAGAAAAGATGGAAGCTGTCAAGGATTTCATTTTACTTGGATCCATAATCAACGCCCATGGAAGCAGCAGTCAAGAAATCAAACGATGCATTGCCTTGGACAAACCTGTTGCAAAAGACCTCTTTAAAGTGTTGAAAAGCAAAGATGTCACCTTGAAGACTAAGGTGAGTCGGACCCACGCCATGATGTTTTCAATTGTCTCCTATGCATGTGAAAGCTGGATGATGAATAAAGAACCAAAGAAGAATTGACACCTTTGAATTGTGGTGTTGGCGATGAATATTGAATACACCATGGACTGTCGAAAGAACAGATTTGTCTTAGAAGAAGTACAGCTAGAATGCTCTGTAGAAGCAAGGATGGTGAGACTTTGTCTCACGTACTTTGGATATGTTATCTGGAGGGATCAGTCCCTGGAGAAGGACATCATGCTTGGTAAAGTAGAGGGTCAGTGAAAAAGAGGAAGACCCTGAAGGAGATGGATTGACACAGTGGCTGCAACAATGGGCTCAAGCATAACAATGATCTTGAGGATGATGCAGGACTGGGCAGTGTTTCATTCTGCTGTACATAGGGTCACTATGAGTCAGAATCGACTCGAGGCACCTAACAACAACAACAGGACTAATTATCTCATTTTTTTTCTCTATTTTGTTTTCATTTTTGAAGGACAGTTTTGCTAGATATTGAACTCTTAGTTGACAGTTTTATTTTTCTGTCAGCACTTAGAATATGTAATTTCAATATATTCTGGTCTTCACTGTTTCTGATAAGAAGTCAGCCGTTAATTTGATTCCTGTTCCTCTGCATGTAATGTGTCATTTTTCTTGGCTGCTTTCAAGAATTTCTCTTTATCTCGGCTTTCAGCCTTTTGACTATGTGGTGTCTAGGTGCGGTTTTTTGTGTTTTTTTTTTTTTTGTATTTATCCTACTTAGGGTTTCTTTAGCTTCTGGGTTTGTAATTCAAAGGTTTTCACCAAATATGGGAACATTTAAACCATTATTTCTTCAAATTTTTTTTAGTCTCTCTCTCTCTCTGATTGCCTTATTGGACTCCAATTACATGTATGTTGAATTTCTTGATATTTTTCTATTGTTCTCTGATGCTCTGCTCATTTTCCTTCAGTATTTTTCTCTCTGCTTTGTGTTGGATAATTTCTATTTATCTAGCTTAAGCCCACAATTTCTTTCCTTCTGTCATCTCCAATCTGTTATTAAGCATGTCTAGCAAGTTTTTCATTTCATTGATATACTTTCCAGCAATAGAGTATTCATTTCGTTTGCTTTATACTTTCTTTTTATTTTTTAAAATTCTCTATCTGTTTGCTCATTAAGGCCATGTTTTCCTTTAATTTTTTTAAAAATTACATTTCCTTTTATTTCTTTTAAATATGTATAGTAGCTGCTTTGACTTCTTTTTTACTATTCTAATGTCTCTGCTCATTTGGAGTTAGTTTCTATCGACTACTTTTTTTCTTATGTCACATTCCTGCTTATTTTTCCTGTGTCGCATTTTCCTGTTTCTTTGCATGTCTAGTTCTTTTTTGTTGAAAACTAGACATTGTGGACAATACATTGGATTCTGTCATGTTCTTCTGAAGATTGTTGGTTTTTTGTTTTAACCAACAATTTGTCTGGACTCAAACTTCAAACATTCTCTCTTCAGTGCTCAGTTTTTTCAAACTCTATGCCAGTAATTTATTTAGGTAATATTTATCAAGCTCCTTCTTGTAGAACTCTGCCCTCATGGAGCTTCTTTTCTAGTGGGTAGAGATGGACAATAAACAAAGTAAGTAGACCACACCATATGTGATACAGCAATAACTCCTATAGAGAAAAATAAAGCATGAGACAGAGATAGGAAGTGCCGGCAATGGTATTGCAATTTAACTACATTGATTGATGATTTTTTTGATATAATTTCAGACTTACAGAAAAGTTGCAAGAGTAGAACAAAGAATTCTCAGATAAACTTCACCCAGGTTCCCCAAATGCTAATATTTAACTACATTTGTTTTCTCTCTCTAAGAGTAAGTTGTAGATATGATGCCTCTTTACTTATAAATACTTCAGTGTGTATTTCTTAAAAACGAAAATTGCTCTTACATAACCACAGTATAATTATCAAAATCTCAAAATTAACACGATACAAAGCTATTACCTAAACTATAGTCCTTGTTTAGATTTCACCAATTATCCCAATAATGTCCTTTATGCTAGAAGAAAACCCAAGATCATCTTTTGTACTAATTTGTCATGCCTCTTTACTTTCTTTTATTCTTGAACATTTTCTGAATCTTTCTTTGTATTTCATGACACTGACACTTTCAAAGAGTACAGGCCAGTTATTTTATAGAATGCGTTTGTTGATGGTTCTTCATATTTAGATTTAGGTTAGTTCCTTTGACAGGAGCAGCACAGAAGCAATGTATCCTTCTCAGTGTTCCACATCAGGAGGCACATGCTGTCGATTAGTCCCATTGCTCCTGGTGTTAACTGTGATCATTTGATTAAGATGGTGTCTTCCAGGTTTCTCCAGTATGTTGTTGTCGTTAGGTGCCGTTGAGTTGATTCTGACTCATAGCGACCCTACAGGGCAGAGTAGAACTGCCGCATAGGGTTTCCAAGGAGCAGCTGGTGGATTCGAACTGCTGACCCTTTTGGTTAGCAGCCAAGATCTTAACCACTGGGCAGCCAGGGCTCCTTCTCCAGTATAGTTACTATTTTATCCTTTATAATTAAAAAGTATCATGAAAGGATATACGTTAAGACTATGTAAATATCCTGTTATTTCTCAAACTTTTATCCACCAGCTTTTACATCCATGGATGATTCTTGCCTGAATTAATTAATTATTATTATTGTTATGGTTGACAAACTGTGATTTTATAATTCTGTTATTCCTTATACTGTTATGATTGGCTTTCTCCTGTCTTCTCATTTATTCATTTATTTGTATCAGTGCGGGCTCATAGATTCTTACTTTATTCATAAGTTATAATTGTGTACCATCATCATATTTTTAAAAATTTTTTTTATCGTAGTTTAGATGAAGATATACAGAATAAATAGTTTCTCTTTAAACAGTCAGTACACATATTGTTTTATGACATTGGTTAACAACCCCACGACATGTCAACACTCTCCCGTCTCAACCTTGAAGACCTTTTATTTGGTGAAAATATACGTAGCCACAGTTACACCATTTTGAAAGTCTCTACATGTCCAATTCAGTGACATCGATTACATTCTTCCAGTTGTGCTGCTATTCTCACTAACCTTTTCCAAATTATTCCATCACCATTATCTTCAACTCACTGTTGCCTAGGCTTCCCATCAAACCTTTTGAGTTGCTCTTGTCCATTTGATCTCACATAGATAATTCTTTTATTTTTTGTACCTTAAATGAAGGTTTGCCGAACAAATAGTTTCTCATTAAACAGTTAGTACACATATTGCCCTATGACAATGATTAACAACCCCATGACAAGTCAACACTGTCCCTTCTCAACCTTGGGTTCCGTATCACCAGCTTTCCTGTCCCCTCCTGCCTTCTAGTCATTTTCCCTGGACTGCTGTGCCTCATTAGTCCTGTTTTGTTTTATGAGGCTGTCCAATCCGCAGCTGAATGGTGAATTTCGGGAGGGGCTTCACCACTGGGCTAAAAAGGTGTCCTGCGGCCATACTCTCGGGGTTTTTCCAGTCTGTCAGGCCAGCAAATCTGGTCTTTTTTTTGTGAGTTAGAATTCTGTTCTACATCCTTTTCCATCTCTGTCCACTACCCTCTATTGTGATCCTGGTCAGAGCAGTCAGTGGTGGTAGCCGGGCACCATCTAGCTGTACTGGACTCAGTCTGGTGGAGGTCGTGGTAACTGTGGTCCATTAGTCCTTTGGACTCATCATTATATTTTGATGCCCAGATTGTCCCAGATTTGACCAATGGAAGCCCCTTCAAACTGGCTCTTATGCCTTTTGACACACTGCCATCATTTTTTTCTGTCAGTTTGTCGTACTGTGGTGACTTGAGTGTTGCTGTGATACTGGAAGTTTGCCACCAGTATTTCAAATACCAGCAGGTTCAACCTTGGTTGACAGGTTTCAGTGGAGCTTCCAGACTAAGACAGACTAGGAAGAAGGAACTGGTGGTCTACTTCGGAAAAATTGGCCAGTGAAAACCTTATGAATAGCAGTGGAACATTGTCTGATATAGTGCCGGAAGACGAGATCCTCAGGTTGGAAGGCACTCAAAATATGACTGGGTAAGAGCTGCCTCCTAAAAGTAAAGTCCACCTTAATGATGTAGATGGAGTCAAGCTTTTAAGACCTTCGTCTGCTGATGTGGGCATGACTCAAAATGAGAAGAAACAGCTGCAAACATCCATTAATAATCAGAACGTGGAATGTACGAAGTATGAAACTAGGAAAGTCAGAAGTCGTTAAAACTGAAATGGAATGCATTGGCATCGATATCTTAGGCATTAGTGAACTGAAATAGACTGGTACTGGTCATTTTGAATCAAACCATTGTATGGTCTACTATGCTGGGAATGACAAAATGAAGAGGAATGGTGTTGCATTCATCATCAAAAAGAACATTTCAAGATCTATCCTGAAGTACAACGCTGTCAGTGATAGGATAATATCCATACGCCTACAAGGAAGACCAGTTAATACGACTATTATTCAAATTTACTCACCAACCACTAAAGCCAAAGATGAAGAAATTGAAGACTTTTACCAACTTCTGCGGTCTGAAATTGATCAAACATACAATCAAGACAGATTGATAGTTACAGGCGATTGGAATGCGAAAGTTGAAAACAAGGAAGAAGGATTGGTAGTTGAAAAATATGACCTTGGTGATAGAAACTACGCCAGAGTTCCTATGATAGAATTTTACAAGACCAACAACTTCTTCATTACAAAAACTTTTTTTCAACAACATAAACGGAGACTATACACGTGGACCTTGCCAGATGGAATAACAGGAATTGAATTGACTACATTCGTGGAAAGAGACAATGGAAAAACTCAATATCATCAGTCAGAACAAGACCAGTGATCAACTGTGGAACAGACCATCAACTGCTCATATGCAAGTTGAAGTTGAAGTTGAAGAAAATTAGAACAAGTCCATGAGAGCCAAAGTATGACCTTGAGTGTATTGCACTTGAATTTAGAGACCATCTTGAGAATAGATTTGATGCATGGAACACTAATGACTGAAGACCAGATGAATTATGGAATAACATCAAGGATATCATATGTGAAGAAGGCAAGAGGTCATTAAAAAGACAGGAAAGAAAGAAAAGATCAAAATGGATGTCAGAAGAGACTCCGAAAGTTGCTCTTGAACATTGAGCAGCTAAAGGAAAAGGAAGAAATGATGAAGTAAAAGAGCTGAACAGAAGATTTAAAGGGCAGCTCCAGAAGACAAAGTATTATAATGAAATGTGCAGACCTAGAGATAGAAAACCAGAAGGGAAGAACACGCTCGGCATTTCTCAAGCTGAAAAAACTGAAGAGAAAATTCAAGCCTCACGTTGAATATTTAGGATTCTACTGGGAAAATATTAAATGATGCAGAAGCATCAAAAGAAGATGGAAGGAATACACAGAGTCACTATACCAACAAGAATTGGTCGACTTTCAACCATTTCAAAAGGTAGAATATGATCAGGAACCAATGGTACTGAAAGAGGAAGTCCAAGCTACAAAAGACCTCTTTAGAGTGTTACAAAGCAAAGATGTCACTTTGAGGACTAAGGTGAGCCTGATGTTTTCAATCACCTCGTATGCGTGTGAAACCTGGACAATGAATAAGGAAGACAGAAGAAGAATTGATGCCTTTAAATTATGGTGTTGGTGAAAAATATTGAATATACCATGGACCGCCAGAAGAGCAAACAAATGTGTCTCAGAAGTACAGCTGGAATACTCATTAGAAGCAAGGATGGTGAGACTTCTCACATACTTCGGATGTATTATTAGGAGGGACCAGTCCCTGGAGAAGGACGTCATGCTTGGTAAATTGGAAGGTCAGCAAAAGAGAGGAGGACCCTCAACAAGATGAATTGACACAGTGGCTGCAACATTGGGCTCCAGCATAACAATTGTGAAGATGGCGCAGGGGTGGGCAGTGTTTTGTTCTGCTGTAGGTATAGCATTGCTATGAGTTGGAACCAATTTGATGGCACCTAACAACAACAACCATCATTTTTTGAGTACTTCTTTATTTTTTGTTCCAATAATATGTTCCAAGCTGATCTTGTACTTTCCCTGTCTTAGCCCTGGAATCAGCCATTTCTCCAAGAATCCTTGCTCCTTTTAGTGGAGAATGGTATTTAGAAACTAAGAGCTCGTCTATAAACAGGCCATATGCTCACTGCCACTAGACCGTCTTAGCAGACACAGCTGGAAATTATAGACATAGACACACTCACACTCAAGTGTGCATATACACACACTACACACATACACACATACACACTTACATATACATATCCACACACATTTATATCTTTCTCTGTATCTATCTGTTTATATAAGTATTAAAACCTATGTGTTCATGTTGATACTTCCAATTCCACACAGCACCTCAAGGTTCATTTTATCTTTCTCCCGTTCCTTATTTGTAACTCCCTTCTTGACAACAAAAAACCTGGCTCCCATGATCAACACTATTTTTATGTATTTGTTCAACCCTGGAATGTACAGAGAATAGTTTCAAAATTACTAACCCGTTCTTCTGCCAAAATGAAGCCTACTAATTAGAGTTTAATATTTGTTTAGAGTTCTTTTTGTCTATTGTCGAAGAATGTATACTTCAAATACTATGTTCAGGAGTTACTTGGGTTAGTTTTCCACTCCTTCCTTTAGTAGAGTTATGTTTTTTTATTTGAAATATAGCTGCATATTCTGTTTGTATTTTAAGTCCCCTATCCTTGTTGATTTTATTTTCTTTTTTTGAATATGTGAAAGACCATATGGGAGGCTCTTGGTCCAGGGTGGCAGCAGGGAGGTGGTGACAATTGCTCATGTTCTAGAAAGATTTTAAAAGTAGAGCCAATAAGATGTACTGATAGATGGAATGTCAGGAGTGGAAGAAAGAGAAAGGCCCGAGATGACTGTTAAGAGTTTTGACCCGAGCAACAGTCATACCGAGATAGGGAATATCCTAGGAGGAGTGGATTTCGGGGAGGACATTCAGAAACTCACATTTGGAGAGATTAAGAGTGAATGCTTCCCAGTGGGGAGGTTGAACAGGTGGTTGGATACACAGAAGTAGAGTTCGGGGGGTGGGGATATAAATCCGGGAGTTATTGGTATTTGTTGTTGTTGCTAGTTGCCATCGAGTTGGTGTTGACTCATAGTGAGCTTTTGTATAACAGAATGAAATGTTGCTCTGTCCTGTGCCATCTTCATGATTGTTGGCATGTTTGAGTCCATGTTCTTGGCCACTGTGTCAATTCATCTCAACAGCAGCCTCCCTCACCTTTGCCAATCTTCCACTTTACCAAACATGATGACTTTTTCTAGCTATTGGTCTTTCCTGATGACATATCCAAGTAAGCAAGCCAAAGTCTCACCATCCTTGCTTCTAAGGAGCACTCTGGTTGTACTTCTTCTAAGACTGATTTGTTTGTTTTTCTGCCAGTCCACTGTATATTCAATATTCTTCACCAACACCACAATTCAAATGCATTAATTATTCTTCTGTCTTCCTTTTTCATTGTCCAGCTTTTGTATGCATGTGAGGTGATTGAAAAGACCGTGGCTTAGGTCAGGCTCACCCATGGTATTTAAAGCCACCTGAGAGGTTGACATCGCCAAGGGGGTGAATGTAAGTTAAGAAGAGGTCCAAGGGTGCGCCTGGGACAGTCCTATGTTTAGAGGCTGGGAGATGAGGAGGAACCAGAAAAGAGATTGCAAAGGAGTGGCCATGATGAGATGTGGCCTCCTTGAAGCCCAGTGAGGAGGAGGGAACGATCAGCCGTGCCACATGCTACTGTTGGGTCTGGGAAGATGAAGACTGAATGCTGACCATTGGGTTTAGCAACATGGAGGTTACTGGTGACCTTGCAGAGAGTACTTGGGTGGGGGTTGGAAGCCAAAGACTGCAAGAGGGAATGGGGAATGGGGAATGGGAAGACAGTAATTCAAGATAGTGAGTGTAGGCAGTGCTTCTCAAGAACTCACTCTTCTTGGAGAAATGAGGTGGTACCTGGGAGAGACGTAGGAAAACTGGAGAGTTTTTAATGACAGCCATTACCACATGCTCCATTTGCTCTGTGCCTAGGATGTTCAAGTGTTGTGTACTCTGGGGAGACAGAGGTGAAGGAGACGTCATCCCTGCATCCATAGAGCAGTGATGGACCCACGAGGAGAAGTTTTAGTACCCAGCAAACTATGTGCTGTGATGGGTGAAGCTCAGGGGCCAGTGGGAACTCTGCCAAGAGGCCCAACCCAGCCAAGTGGTCAGGGAAGGCTTCCTGGAGGAAGTGATGCTGGCTGGGTCTTGAAGGGGAGGTGAAGGAGCCTCCTGTTCTGGGAGTCTTCCTTGATGGCCCAGTCAGAGTTACCTTGCGTTTATTTTCACATAACACATCCCACCTTTGTCTCCATAGAGACATAGTTGCCAGTGAGTAGAGGCCTACTGATGGCGATCTTATGGAGAATAGAGCAAAACATTGCCCGGTCCTGCTCTGTCTTCATGGTCCTGGGTATGTCTGAGTCCATTGTTGTGGCTATTGTGTCAATACATCTCACTGAGGGTTTCCTTTGTTTTCGTGATCCTCTACTTTACCAAACATGATGTCCTTTTCTAGCAGTTGGTCTTTCTGGATGATGTGTCCAAAGTAGGTGGTTCAAAGTCTCTCCATTCTGGCTTCTAAGAAACATTCTGGTTGTATTTCTTCTTAGAAAACTTTTCTACTTGGTACTGGTTATTTCTTTGGGTTCCGTGTACCTGTATTAAGCACCTTCCATGCCTGGAAGAGAAACTTGGTATTTTTGCTTATATCATTTCGGTTAATCCTCGGAACTACTCTGCGAGGGAGGTTTTACAGAAGGGGAAACTGAGGCTTGGGGGGTGAAGTACTTCACCCAGAGTCACACTGCACGGAAGGGTTAACGCTCTCATTTGAGCTCAGTTCCATCTCTACCGTGCATCTCTTGTCTCCTGCCTCACAGGCCTTTGCATGCAGCAGGGCGTTAGGAAACGCTTTCTTGAAATGACACCAAAACGAAGTGAGGCTCCATTTCTCAGAAGCTGGTGGAGAATGTCCGCTGGTCAACTCCACAGATACAGCTCGGAGGGGGTCCTAGCACCCCTGTTGGCCCATCCACCGGACTTGCTGGCGGGGGCCATGTGGTGCACGCACCATCGGACGAGCTCGGGGCTGAGCCCTGCTCTGGAGCCCGTGCTGTGATTTGGGAGAGGGGTTGGCAGGACATAAAGGGCAAGGGTCCCAGCAGGCCCCAGCAGGCCCCAGCAGGTCCCAGCAGGCCCCACCAGGGTCCACCAGGCCCCCAACAGGCCTCCACCAGGATCCAGCAGGCCTCCCAGCAGGCCCCCAGCAGGATCCACCAGGCCCCCAGAAGGCCCCCAGCAGGGCCTAGCAGGCCTCACCAGGCCTCTGGGTTCTGTTCCGTGAGGAGCCTGCCCCTTCCTGCCATCCCACAGCACTGCCCCGGCTCAGACCTCACAGTCTGTGTCTGGACCAGGGTTCAGTGCCTCACTGGCCTTTCACCCCGTCTCACCTCCTCCAACGGTTTCTCCAGCGGGAAGTTCCTGACACCAAATCCTACGTGTCTCACCAATGCTTAAGCCCTTCAGTGGTACCCTTAGGACCAGGTCCAACTAAATGAGCCTGGCACACCTCCTGTCATCTGCCTTTCCTTTGCCTGCTCCTTCCCTTCCCCCTCCCCTTTGCCTCCTTCCCTCCCTCCCTGCCTCCTTCTACCTGCCTGAGCCTCAGTTTCCCCTTCTGTAAGCTGGAAGCTCCCACACAGAGTAGTTCTGAGGATCTCCCGAGATGACATAGGTGAAAATCCCTCCCTCTCTCCTCCTCCTTTCCTTCTTCCTGCTTTTTTCCCCTTTCCCTCGCTCCCTTTCTTCCTTCTCTCTCTGTTCCTCCCTGCCTTCCACTCTTTCTTTACCTTTTATTAAAAAAAATACGAAATGCTTTCAGGTTTGTAGCAAAGGCAGGTAACCGTATATTAAACAGGCATGCCTCCAGCATGAACTTTCAGAAAGAAATCATTACAGGGAGAGCTGAAGTCCTTGTATGCTCCTCCAAGTCTTTTTTTAAACTCATTTTTTTCTTAGCCGAGATCATGTTGCATATTCATGATCTTGTGCTTGTCTTATGCTTGTTGTGCTGTGTGGGGAAGCAGGCTTCGCCATCCTAAAAACCAGTAAAACCAGTTGCTATAGCGTTGACTCCGATTCATGGCAATCCCATGTGTGTCAGAGTAGAACTTTGCTCCATAGGATTTTCTGTGGCTGAGTTTTTGGAAGCAGATTACTAGGGCTTTCTTCCAAGGCACCTCTGTGTGGACTCGAACCTCTAGCCTAATAGCTGAGCTGTTAACTGCACCACCCAGGAAGTCCTTAAACAGGGCAGCAGCATCTCAGTGAGTCCGAGGCACTCACTCACTCCTGCTTCCTCCCTCCATCCATTTCCTCACTCCCAGGTTGCTCCCTTGGGCACCCCTTGTCCACGCATTCATTAATGCATGGTTCATGAATCTGTCCACACTCCCGGGAGTCTCCTCGGCGGGCAGGTAAGTGGACTCCATCTCTGCCTGCAGTTACTCCTGGCCCAGGGGAGGGACAGAGAGGAAAACTACGAGTGCCTGGGACGTGGTGTGAGCCACTAGAACAGAAGCCAGACAAAGTGCTGGGAGCCGAGGACAGAGTGATGGTGTGTAGGCCAGGAAGGGTCAGGAGGGTGGACTTCTTGGAGGAGGTGGCCCCGGACAGGCTGGGCTCGGAACAACACTGCAGAGCTCCCAGGCAGAGGGAAATGGTCCAAGGCTCAAGGCTGTGGGTGAGCACAGTGCTAAGTTTGCAGGGACCTGAGGGGAAGTGGGGAAGTGGCCAGCTGCGGATCAGGCAGAGGATGCAGGAGCCAGGTGCCAAGGACCCCTCCTGCTCAGAGACCCTGTGCCCTGAGGGCGTGGGGAGGCGCGGAGGGCCTGAAGGATGGCCGTCACAGGCAGTCTAGCGGCCAGTAGTCCTCCCTGGAGAGGTTGGACAGCATCCCAGCCCTGCCTGGCCTTGACCCGATTTGCTTTATGTGACACTTGGTGCATGTTGCTACCTCTTGCCCGTCGGTGGACCTCAGTTTCCCCACCCCTAACATGACGCGTCTTGGAAGAAGTACACCCAGAATACTCCTTACAAGGAAGGATGACAAGATTATGTCTTATATACTTTGGACATGTTGTCAGGGGGGATCAGTCCCTGGAGAAGGACATCGTGCTTGGTAAAGTAGAGGGTCAGCGAAAAAGAGGAAGACCCTCAACGAGATGGATTGACACAGTGGCTGCAACAATGGGCTCAAGCATAACGACGATTGTGAGCATGGCGCAGGACTGGGCAGTGTTTCGTTCTGTGGTGCACTGGGTCGCTGTGAGTCGGAACCGAGCTGATGGCACCCAACAACAACAACAACAGCATCCTGGGGCTAACCACTGATCCCCAGGAGTCCTGCAGCTCCAAGCCCATGGTCTTGTCTCCCACCCTGTAGAATAGCATCCATCGCGACCCATCTTGGCCACGCGCTTCCTTAGAAATCGTTCCTGAGTCCTTGGCAGTTGGGTGTGGTTTGGCTTTCCCTTGCTCGGCAGCATGCTGAACCTCAGAGGCCATGAGACCATGACAAGCGGCTAAGCCAGGTCGGCCTGTGACCTGTTCATCAGGGCAGGACTCCTGGGTGAAGGGCGGGCCTCTCTGGCCATGCATCCCGAGGGCACATCACTGCAGTGCGGTGTGGGGTGCACGGTACTGTACGGCCTGGACTCCAGCTTCCCCACCAGTAAGCCCCTGGTGTCTTTGAGAACATGGGGCTCCAGGTGGACAGACACCTTGTCTGGGGTGAGGGCAGCCTCTGGCCTCGCACAGGGCTTGACGCACAGCGTGGCCACCTTGCATTGAAGAACCGAAGCCCCAGAATCGCCCACTTTCTTTCCTTGCTGTTTTTTTCAAATTCAACCATTTTCACATTCAGTGACGTTAATTATAGTCACGGTGTGGTGTAACCATCCCCACCATCCATTTCCATTTTTTTTTCACTCTTAACTGAGGCCCAGTGTCTCCTGAGTGATCACTCCCAGCTCCTCGCTCCCACATGCCCCTGGCAACCGCTAAGAGACTTTGGTCTCCATGCCTTTTGCCTATGATAGATGTTTCATATAAGTGGGATCTCACAATATTTGTCCTTTTGTGTCTGCCTTCTCTCACTCAACAAAATGTTTTCAAGGTTCATTCATGTGGTAGCACATATAGGACTTCATTTCTGTTTATGGCTGAGTGATATTCCATTGTATGGATGGACCACATTGTGTTTATCCATTCGTCTGTCGATGGGCACTTGGGTTGTTTGTGCCTTCTGGCCTTTGTGAACAGTGCTGCCATGAACGTTGGTGTCCACCTTCCCTGATTACTAAGATTCCCACCACGCCTGCCATTTTCCTGTCACTTGTGTCATTGTAGGTGACTGACATTCACATGTCTTTTCCTAGTCTCTGTCAGCCCTGTTGGAGATAAAGTCCTACAGCTTCCCAACTGCTTACTACTCTTGTGTTGATCGACAGGTTGAAAAGGTGTGTGGGGGATGAGATGAGGCAGTAGCCATGGGCCTGGGAGTCAGGGGCGTCGAGGCCCACCTCCCACCCCCATGGCTCAGGCGCCTCCCCAGGCATGTCCATCGCCCCACCCCCTGGGCCTTAAACCCCCTCCTGCGGTAGGTGGACTGCATTATCTCTTGGTTCCTTCCAGCTTAAAACTTTTATGTTCCAAATCCATCCATCAAACACTATTTTGAGGGCTCGGAAGTGAAGCCTGGGTGTTTTTACATTATCCCACACACCTACCTCACACCTTCCAAAGTTCTGAAGTCTCTTTTGATTGCCATGTCAAATGGACATGTTTCTGGACTAGGGTGGGGGCGCCATCTGTGAGTCTCTTTTTTCTGAGGAGCTAGCTGGTCAGCTCCAAGTCCTGCAGGTTTGTTTGCTCCTGATGGCAAATTACACAATGAGAAATAATCTCCTGGATGAAAACCTTGGTATCACCTTGGAAGACTCCAGACATTTTCAATGCCATGGGGGCAGGCACAGTGAAAGATGGGTAAAGAAATAGCATTGTCAGTAAATATCAGAAGATGGAAAAAAACCAATCAGCTCAGAATGAGAATCCAGTTACAAAACAAATCCAAGCGTGCCATCACTTGCATTGAGCCATACTCTGTTGCCCATGTTAGTGAAGAAATTGCCAGCGAAGGCCCATTTCCTCTTCAGTCAGCACACAGTCCCTGAGCCCACACTGTTTCTGGATATGGTAGCAGATAGCCACAGCTCTCCAGTATTCTGGGGGCTCTCCTATGTTTCCCAGCCTCCTTTGCAGTTAGGTTGGGTCATGTGACTAGCTCTGGCCAATCAACTGTGAGCTGAGGTGATGTGGGCCACTTCCAGGCTGAGACAGTTAAGAGCCAGTGTGACTTCTCTCTCTCTTTCTCTGCTGTGGCATCCCCAGAGGCCATGGGACATAGCTCTACAGGGAGGAGGGCTGCCAACAAGCATAGGACATGCGTGAAAATTACACTTTTCTTGGGATTAGCACCACAGCCTGACTTATCCTGACTAACAAGGGGGTACAGAAATGAAGAGTGCCCGTGTCATTGGAAAACCTGACTTTGGATCTTAGCTCTGCCATACTGGCTGTGCACAAATTGTTTAACTTTGGTTCCCCACCTGTAAAATGGGTGTCTAAGTTTCTTAGTGCTGCTGTAACAGAAATACCACAAATGGTGGCTTTAAGAAGCAGAAATTTATTTTCTCACAGTTTAGGGGGCTAGAAGTCTGAATGTAGGACATTGACTCTTGGAGAAGGCTCTCTCTGTCTGATCTGGGGGGAAAGTTCTTGTCTCAGCTTCTGTAGCCCCAGCATTTCTCCATTCCTCAGTGGTCTCCATGTGGCATATGTCTTCCCCCATCTGTGCTTGCTTGCTTCTGTGCCTCATTTTTTCTTTTCATCTCAGAAGTGGTTAGGTTTAAGATACACCCTACAGTGCTAAAAGGGCCCTGGTGGCGCAGTGGCTAAGTGTGCTCAGTGTTTTGAGCCCAGCAGCCACGCCACGGGAGAAAGATGTGGCAGTCTGCTTCGTAAAGATTACAGAAGTCCTATGGGGCAGTTCTACCTTGTCCTATAGGGTCACCATGAGTCAGAATCGACTCCACAGCAATGGGTTTGGTTTGGTTTTCTACATAGATATGACCTCATTAACATAACAAAGAAAACCCTGTTCCTGAATGGGATTACATGCACCGGCTTTTTATGATTCTAGCACATGTTTTGGGGGGGACACCATTCAGTCCATAATAATGGAATAACAATAGCTAGCTGGCAGGGTGGGTGGGTGTGTGACAGAATGGAGGTAAGTGTCCACCCAGTGCACCCCGTGCCCAGCACACAGCAGGGCCCCCCCATTCAATGCTCTCTACCCCCTCTGGAGGCTCACAGTCTGTCAGGAGAGACAGTCCACACACGGCCATCACAGCAGCCTCCCAGACATGCACTGGTCAGAGAGGGAGAGGCTGTGGGTGAGCATGAACCCAGCGCTTCTCAGAGGTGTGAATTCTAAACATGCCTCCCCAACAGCCACACACAGGAACTGAGGCAACCAGGAGGCCGGAAGTCAGGCCTGTCCCGGCCTGAGCTTCCTAGACAGGGTGAGTGGAGGAGGAAGGTAAAGAGGCTCTCGGATCTCCACGTGCAGGAGCAGGGGGTGCTTCTTTTGCTGGAATGATCTCAGGGGTGTGTCGGGGCGGCGGGGCAATGCTTCTTCACTCGATTAAGTCCAAAATGGGTTTCAGTACAAACTCCCTCTTCCCTAGCACTGTGTGCTAATTTATCACGGAGAAACAGTTAATTCTTTGTTGTACCTTGCTTTTTTGTTTTTTTAATTCTTTGTTTATTAAACACAAAAATGAAAATGAAACCCCACCACACACCAAGCTTTCACCTCAAGTGCCTGAAGGCACTCTGAGGGGTGCAGTTTCATCTTTGGGTTGACCTTACATAGGTGCTGAATGTGGGTTACTTGGCCCCCAAGTACTTCCTCCCCTGAAGTGCACGTTACCCCAAATGCTGCAGTACAATTGGAGTTTGAACTACGTGCAAAGGACCGAGCCAGGGCAAGAGGCTGGTGGGGAATGTGCGAGTGGGGACGTGTAGGATACAAGAATGCACTTGCCGTAACCCTTGGCCTCAAGTTCTCTCCAGCCCAGCGATGACTGCTCCTTTTTTAGGACAGCAAAGTGGACCTGACATTTCCTGCTTCACAGAAAGACCTGTGGCTTGTGGCCGGCCTCTCAGGGCAGGGTCGGCGTCCAGGTTGTTCAGCTCTGCTCTTCTGGGCCTCCCTCCTTGCTCTGTATACGGTAGGAGCTCAATAGATGCTCACGATATGCCGGGGGTGGAGAGGGGACGTGGAGGATGAGGGAGAGGCCATAGCAAGGCGGGCTTAGCATTGAAATTGTGTGTGTTTGTCCAAAGCCCGCGGTGCACAGTGAAGTGCAGGAAAAGCGTGATGTTTACCCTGTTCACCATTTTTGTGAGGCCCGGGGTCTTTTTCTTCTAAGGGCCATTTGCACTTTTGCTGGCCATTCATTCATTCATTCATTCAGTACCTATATTGAAGTCAGATCTCCGCTGAGTTCTCAGACGACGGAGAAGTAGAAGACACCATCCTTGCTCCCAGGATCTTCCATCAAGCAAGGCAGGAAAAAAAAAAAAAACCCAAACCAGTTGTTGTCAAGTCGATTCCGACTCATGGCAACCCCATGTGTATCAGAGTAGAACTGGGCTCCATAGGATTCTCCATGGCCGATTTTGTGGAAGTAGATCACCAGGCCTTTCTTCCGAGGTGCCTCTGGGTGGGTTTGAACCACCAGTCTTTTGGTTAGCAGCCGAGTACGTAAGCGTCTGTGCCACCCAGGGACTCCCAAGCAAGGCAGAAGGCGGTGAAGATGATAATTTTGGTACTAGAGGCGAGGAGACATAGTCTAGAACTTCAGGAGGGATTTGGGGCAGATGACGCAGAGCAAGAGAAAGAACCGCCTTGTGGCGTTGACGTCTGTTTTATCCAAGCCAGAACCCCTGATCTGAAGACTGACTTGCCGACTGTCTGAGAATCTGGGTGAGGTGATTAGGGTCACGACTTTCTCTGCAAATATCAGGGCACCGGCGCTAATGACAACAGCGCCCCCCCACGACAGCTCGGGGCGGGAGGCAGAAGCCTCTGACGCTGCCTGAGCAGCTCCAGGGAGAACGTCGCCTGCAGGAAGAATAGGACCCCTCCTGGAGCCGTCCCTGTTCCCGAAGGCTCCATGGTGAATACGTAATTAGGCCCTCTGTAATTACCAGTTTGAATCTGCCTAGGACACTCCGGCTCCCACCCCCTAATTTACCTTATAAATTTATTCTGCTAAAAAAGTCGAAAATGTCAGTCTTCTGTGAAAGCTGCATAAAAGAATTATCTTCCCAGATGACAGAAGGTGGGAAGAGGACATTCTTCATTGTGAGTGTCTAAAAGTACCCCACACTTAGCATGCACCCGGCATAGAGCCCGCGAGACTGCTTCCTGACTTGGGAGCAAGAGCTCGGTGGTTCTGTGTTGCGTCCACCATCCGGTGAGGAGAGGTAGCATTTAAAACCAGCCCTTCTGGACTAGGCTAAAGAGCCTCGGAAATTCTTGCACAAAAGCGAGGGTCTCATTCAACCTGGTGCGTGTGGTCCTCCTGCAGAAGTCTCCCCGTCCCTCTGAAAGCAAGTCCCATTCAGCCCAGCGGGGATCCAAGTGCAGGATGGTGTCACTCCAGCGCAGTGGCCTCCTGCCACTGTGTCTTGAGGCACCCTCGCAGAACTCCCCTTCACAGCTCGGTGATCTCTTGATTCTTTTACAAAAGTACGTATCAAAACGTGTGGCAAGACTTTAAGAACATTTTGGGAGGGTTAGAAATAAACTTCTTTTAAACGCTGCTGTAATTCCCACCATCCTAACGCAGTAACGGCTGCTGTATCCCTGTATCTCCTTCCAGTCTTTTTTCTGTAAACGTGGTCTGTTTACTTTTTTCTGAATAATTTACTTTTTTCTGACTCTGCTGCTACAACTTTCAGTTTTTGGCTGCTTATAAAAGCCACAGTCCCTGGGTGGTACAAACGGTTTGCTCTCAGCTACTATACGACAGGTTGGCGGTTGGAACTCACCCAGTGGCACCATGGAAGAAAGGCCTGGCAATCTGCTTCCATAAAGGTTACAGCCAAGAAAACCCTGACTCTCCCTGACTAGCACATCTGTCGGTGGGTGTCACTGTCAGAGGGCAGGCAGAGCCCCGGTTTGATGGGATGCAGCACTGTCTCAACATACCTTTAATTAGAGGAGGAAATATGTCAGAACATACATGATCACTGCCCAGCCTACAGGTCCCTCTTTGGCCCAGGGACGTTGCCACTAAAGACCCTGATGGGGACTGGGAGGCCACAACTTACACGGCCATGTTCATCTGCAGGAGGCGGCTTCTCCCGCCGGCTTCTGGGAAGACGTCACCACCTGGGGTGGGTCTTCTAGCCACTGGGACTCTCCCTCTCCCCACTTCCGGGAGTCTGGGGCTCACCTGCATTTGCCCCTTGCTTGGGAGCTGTACCCCTTCGAGATCAGAAAGAGCATGGGAATAAGACAATTCAATAAAGTCACAATAAAACATCCAAAGCCTTTCATACTTTTTCACTTTCTTTAACTCAATTTATTTTTCATTTTGTGGACAGTGATTTAGTCCGGGTATTAGTGTATGATTTTTGCTGAAGGAATTACTCAACACACACACATATAAAGAGGAAATATTATTTTTATCATTTATTTTGTGCCATGTATACCATAGGAGAAAAAAACGGAGCGAAATCACTTCAGTACCGCTGTGTTTTTCATTACAAAGTTATTACATATAGAAATTACTCCAAATTATCTGAAATGAATGGAAATTATGAGGTTTAAATTCCCCAGGTTACTTGCAGGCACAGCACTGGAAATTTATTTTGTCATCTTGCTGAACATAATTGCTACCACAAAATTTCTTCCATTTTACAGCGGCAGCATAACTTATTTATACCGGTGCAGCTCTAATTTTACATCAATAAGTTGCATGGGAAGGAATACACAGGTGGTAATTGAAAACAATAATTTGTACTGAGGTCCAGGTGGAACGGTTGGCTCGGAAAAAGGAGCCAGTTGCTCTCGGCAGCAGCTTTGTATCACTGAGGCCTTTTCCCATCCCGTTAGCCAGCACCGGTCAGACCATCCCGACACCCTCCGTCATGTCCCCGAAATCAGCCGTGGCGAGAATCACCACTTGCCCGACTTTGCGCCCTGGCCGGCGCTCTCTCGTCTGGACACTGAGCCCACTGTGTCGGCTCCTGCCTGCCCTTCCCTTCTACTGCTTTCCAATGTGCCCCTGGGTTGGGTGCATTTAGGTACCCGGAGCTAATTAAGGTGTTTGATAGATTTGAACTGGAGTATGAGTTCTTGCCAGGAACATCAACAATTCGATTCCCCAAATACAACGCGGAGCGTTAAGTCCGCTAATGCTTTGTACATTACTGCGTTCTTTCCCAGCCGGAATGTGTGGTCTGGGTGCAATACCCAACTGGTCCCCAAACAGGCGTCCTCACTCTTCAGTTTCTCTAACTGTTTCTAAGCAGATACAAATAATGAAACTGCAGAGGCCTGTGCTAAATCCCAACAGCTGATGATTCTACCCGTTTGAATTCGGAGGTCCAAATACAGGTCTTTCAACCTAGACCGTAGTTAGATTCCAGATCTTACGGGTGGTCCAGTGACAGGTTAGAGACGGGCTTCTTTGCTCCAGTCCAATGTTCCGTTTCGCGATACGTGGGTGGGTGGGTGGGCGGGCGATGAGGGCTTTGTCTCAAGTTCAAATGGGAAATGTTACTGCCACATCCATATTTTAGAAGCCGTTATTGTCACCACGATCCCAAAGGCTTAAAATCACAGTGAAATCAATTTTTTAAAAAAGGACCCAGATTAAACCAATATCAGAATGCACAGCAATCCAATGTCTCGGTTTTCCCAGGGCTGCATTAATTATCTTTTGTTGCAGCAAATTGTCTGCCTTGTAAATTGAGCCGAAAGTGTCTTCCAGCAGATGCAATGTTTTAATATGTACATAATGGAGCAACTTCTATAACTTCCACGTACTCGAGAAATATTATTCCATCTTCCATAATGCGCCTGCGGTGAGAACTTGGCGTTGCAGGGGCTTGTTTGTCGGCCTGCCACCTTAGCCCTCCTCTATAATGGAGGGAAAGCCACTTAAGGGTTTTCTAGAATGCCAACTGCCTTTGTTGAATTCACTCGAAAGCATACGTGGCTGTTTCTAAAACTACAAAACAGCAGATGAGAGCCCCAGAACCCTTCTTCTTTTCCAGCTCGGGAAGGCGGATCTGCAACAAGGTGTTGGCTGCTTTTATTTTGCTTTTTTGGTAAGCGCCCCGTGCAGCCTCCTCATTAGCCATGCCTTTCCAAGGGAGGGATGCTCGCCTGACTCATGCCTGCCTCTCCCTGCCTCTCTGTTCTTCCCTAAGCGAGAGCGTCCCCCTCACTTCCCTCTTCCACGCTTCCTTTGTAGCACGGACACCAGTGTTTGGAGCCTGAGGTTGGGGGTGGGGGGCTCTCAACTGAGTTAGACTTGCCTGCCACTCCACTTAGCGCTTACTGAGGCTTCCTCTTCCTCAGACGGCTCAAGGATACAAAGTAATCCATCCGCACAGCCCCATAAAACCCTTGTTAGGAAGGTGATAGCTGCCTCCATGGCCGGCCCTCCCAGGCTCCCAGCACCAAACACCTCATTGTTGCTCCAACTCCAGCCGACAGCTCTGACAGCAGAGTGGGAACTGAAAATTCTTGTCTGAATCCCAGTTCTTTCCCCAAAGGAACCATGTTCACACTCCTGCTCTCTCTGCCTTCTCCTCTGCAGCTTGATGGTCACCAAACCACTGAACTCATACTGTTGTGTGTGCATGGGCGCGGTGTGTTCAAACTCAGCTTCCAACACCTTTGGGGAAGGTGCACTTTCAGTCAGACAATTTGGAGGCTCAGTGGCAAGAGAAGAAGTAGCACCGAGACCCTTTCTGTAACACACACACACGCACACACACACACACACACACACAAAACCACTCAGCCATTTGGATCTCTGGGTATGGGGGGCAGGATTTGGTCATCTTCATGAACAGTATTTCTCCAAAGTCAACCAACTGGGTGATGCCAGTCCCTATCACATTTGAATTGATGACTCAAGACTTAAAATTAGCAAGGCAAGAAAATTCCAAATGAGGTGAGAAAGCTGTAGAAATAGTTCCAGCTCCTCTAGTACTGAGCCATTCAATATCATTTCTGATGACAGGGACAGAACGAAGAACATTCAATGTGGGTGTGAGTCTTTCTCATATACGAAGAGCTGGGAAGTATTTTTTTAAGGAAAATAATACATGATTCAGGAACACTGAAGTGGCTTTAACCCCTTGCGGGCTGCAGCTATAAAGACAGGAGGCAGGGATGCTCTTGGATTTCCTAGAGTCCCCTCTGCTTCACGTAGTCAAGCATAGTTGGAAACCTACTACTGTATCAAGCTCAAGTGTGACTTGCAGAAAAAAATAAGGTGCAAATGATGTCACGTTTTAACCAAAGCCGTCCTGTTAAATTCAGTACATGGAAAAAAACCAACCAAATAATTGTGGGAGGCAAGTTTTGTGGTGCTGCCTGTGCTATTTGGTGACGGTGCCCAAGGGCGCTGCAGATCCAGCAAAGCCTTAACCGAGTGCTTATACCCATTGCAGTCGAGTTGATTCTGACTCAGAGCGACCCTATGGCACCCAGAAATTTGCTGCAATTTTTCACAAATGATATCAACTAATTCTAGAAGATATCTGGGAAGCCCAAAAGGCCTCTTCTGTCTTTTTCTGCCTCTGGATTTAATAGCTCCTACAGATTCCTTAACTGTAAGGAAAGGGCCGTCCTGGGAGCCTTCTTAATATGTACATAAATATGATTTGGTTAGTGTCTCTGTTGCGGTTTCCTCGCAAGTTAGAACAAGTCAATCCACTAATCAGATTGATAAGTTGTATTTATCCTCTTCTTCAGTCAATAGTGTTTATAGACCCTGAGGAATAAAAACGAGCTGACATGATTTGCTTTTCAGTTTGCCCCAGAGTCACCTATTCTTTGCATGGATTTTTGTTTCTTTTTAAGCACCAGAGATAATGAAGCTCAAAGCAATTTGGTAAGATGCGTTGTTGAGTTTTTGTATTGGTACGAAGTTATCTGGCTGCATTTTAGAGGATGGATCTGTGTTTAAAGAAACGAACAATGAATGTCGATCTTATTTCTGCAGAAGTGCCTGCTTCTACTGACACTACTTTATCTTGATTCTTTCCAAATTTCTGTAGAGATGCAATATACAATATAACAGCTCCAAAGGCAAAGACAACACTGTAGATTCTCTAATAGAGTCCAACCTCAGCCAAGAGGCAAGTATTGAGAATTGTTCAAAGAATTTTAATCAAAAAGTCTGGCTTTGGGTCACATGTCTGCTTAAACTCCCCCACTGCTCGGCGTGTTGCACGCACCACATAGGGAATTAGAGCCCCATACAAGGTTAGTAAAAATGAGCTCTGACTTGGTGAAATGATTTCCGATTTCTGAACTACTCCTTGATACAGATATTTAAAGTGGCTGAGAATATGGGGGATTATCTGCTGGAATGCACTGCGAAGCTAGAAAAAGAAAAGCAGGGAAATATTTGTGAGTTCAAAAAACTTTTTGACATGTGCCTTTTTTTTTTGTTTTTTTTTTGAAGGTACTGCAGAAAATGTGGCATTACTGTCCTTCTGGTTCCCGTAGGCACAAAGCCCCCAGCTCCGGGCCCAGCTCACAGCAGGCCTGTAGCAGGTACTTGTGAAGTGAGTGTGAAGGATTATTATTAGTTCAGGATCACACTAGTAACTGCACTTTTTCCTCTTACCTTTTCATATATAAGATATGCACCCTCAAATGTGCACCCCCTTTTGGGGTGGGGGTGACTTTTCTTCTAAACAAAGGGTTGGTCCATCAAGGGGTGGGCTGGGGTACAGTGGCCTGCTCAGCGGGCACCGGATTCCCCAGCCTGCCTGGGGTCCTAACGAAAGGGGGACCGGGCTGCGGGCCGAGCTCAGCCACCGCCTCGCACCCCGCCAGCCTGCTGTCTCGGCGGCCTCGAGAGAGCGGGGAAACATTAGTGTGGGCCAGCTGCCGAAGCCGGGCGGGGTCGAGGGAGAGGTCAAGGTCGGCCGCGAGGCGGCTATTGATCCGGCTTGGAACGCGAGACAGGGAGCGCAGCAAGACTAAAGGGGGAGCTGTGAGGCCAGACATTAACAGCTTTCAGCGCTAATGACGCCCGTGCCAGACGGGCAGAGGGAAAAGGAGGAGACTGGAGCGGCAGCTGGGATCTCTCGCTGCCTGCGCCCGGCAGCCTCGGGGAGAGAAGGCGGAGGAAGAGGGCGAAGGGGCCAGCGCCGGCCGGCCGGGCCGGGC
>NW_004443981.1:12882569-12885652 GCF_000243295.1 Trichechus manatus latirostris
GCTCCCTGGCCACCGGGGCCCGCGCCGCCCCCTGCCCGCCACTTCCTGCTGGGGGTGGGGCGAGGTGCCCCCTCCCCAGACCCCGCCACCCCGCCGCGCCTGAGTCCGGCAGCTGCAGCCGGGGCACCTGAGCGCGCCCGCAGAGGGGGCCCCCTTTCTGGAGGGGGAAGCCCACTCTTCCTCACCGCAGAGGGGTTCCCCTTCCCTGTAATCTACCCCGGAGGGCGAGGGGGCGGGTGTTGGGATTTCGGCCCGGACAGTAGGCGGCGCGAGGCAGCAGGCACCTCGCGGGGATGTGAGTCCAGCCTGGACCCCCACGCGCTGTGTGACCTTGGGCGAGACGCTAACCCTCTCTGGGCTGCACACTGCCGCATCTCAGAAAGAGCAGACTAATTGGTCTTCCAAACTTCAGAGTCTGGGCGAGTCGCGATGGACGTTTTATGGTTTTCTTAAGAACTTTATGGAAGGTGCGTGTGGGCACTTTTTTCTTACTTAGACCACTTTGCTGGAACGATTTCGCGGTGGGGCAGGATGGGAGGAGATGGCTTTTTTGGACTTTGGACCACGTGGAGGCTGGGGGGATGGTGGGGGGCAACCGCCTGCAGCCCGGGAAGGGAGGTGCGAGCCCCGAGCCTCCCACCCCCCATCTCCACCCTGTCGGGCCCTTCCGACGACCCCGCTGCCCACTGTCCGCAGAGATGCACGTGGGGGCAATTTTATTGCTGTTATTTTTTGGGGGGGGGTGGGGTGGGCAGGGAGCTCTCCCTGTCCCTGCTCAGGAGCACTGCGCTGGTGGTGTGGGCGCCCCACCCAAGACCTTCGGGGCGAACAAAAACTCCAGGTGCCCCTGGAGGGGGGGCCCTGAGGGAGGCGGCGCGCTCGGAGGCGGCGCGGCCGGGGCCGGGGTGGGGCGGGTGTCTCTGGCTCGCCCGCGAAGCCCAGCCCCGAGCCAGGCCCCGACCCCCCTGGCCGCCTCCGGGCTTAGGCCAAGGGAAAGGGTCGAGCCGCGTGGCGCGCCCAGCCCGGGAGGCCGCGGTCTGGGGAAGGGCAGGGCGGGTGTCCACCGGGACCGCGGCCTGGCCTTGTCCCCGGGCCACAGACAGGCCCCCACAACTCCCGTCCTCGCCGGCTGCAGATCAAACGGCTGACGAGGCAGCTGCGTCCTTCCCAGTCTGGTGGACGATTTCGTGTCCTGTCCTGGGCCGAGGAGCGCGGGCTGGGGCCGAGGTGCCCCTTCCATGGTGCACTGATTCTCAAGGTTTGGGAGGGACCCGGGGTCACGCACCCGGGAGCTGCCGCGATCCGACCACACCTCCCTCTGGGTCAGCACAATACAAGTTCGCCGCCCACTTGGAGCACCCCTGCCCTCACCCCCACGCTTCCCACAGACCTTGGCGTTGGGAGGGGGCGTGTTTAACCCGGGGACTGAGTGGAGTGGGGTGGAGGGAGGGCACAGACGCGGGTGAGCGCTTCTTCCGGCATGGAACCTGACAAGGTCTCACGGCCCCCCACCCCCCCCACGTGCTCTTCATTTGCTCTTTCTCTCAGTATCTTTAATATTGTCCACCTTCTCCCGGAGTCTGTAATGCGGATTTAAATGGAAACACTTTCTGGAACTTTAACCCCTATCCCCAATAAAACAAAAGTACAAGCCATCCAGCTACTTTTCCAGGGAGATGAAGTAATTGGCCTTCTCCCCCAGTCCCCATGTGCCCCCGAACCCCCTTCCACAATCCCCCCTTCCAAGCCAAAATAAGCCTTTGGGTGGGTGGGGACTTGCATTGATCCAATTTACTCCATGCACACAGCACCCCGCCCCCCTTCTCTGGGGGTCCTGTTCCCAGGAGGGGGAGGAGGGATGTAAAGAAGGATTTGCTTTTAAAAAAAAATATCTTTCCCACCGCCGGGGCGGGGGGGCTCTGCACCTCCCGTGCGCAGAGAGAGGAGGAAGGCACAAAAACGCGCTTTGCACGTGGGGTCGGCCTGGGCCGCGGGTGTGCGCACGGGCGAGTGTGTATGTATGTGTGTGTGTGTGCGCGCGCGCGCGAGTGTCTTTCTGTGTGTGTGTGTGTGTGTGTGTGTGTGTGTGTGTGTGCTTTCTTGTTCTCTTGCAGGGTACAATGTTAAAAAGCCACCGCTAGTCGCCCCCAGTGCTCCGACTCTCTGGGTCTTTTTGTCTCTAGTGCAGATTAAACGTCACGTCCGCACTTGAACTTGAATTTTATCCCATTGTACAGAGGCAGCCCCAGCCATAGAGAGACCGAGAGCTCCCAGAGAACCCGGACTCCGCCATCTTCACGTTGCAATCTATAGCTCCCAGTCCGCGCCCGCACCGACCCAGGCGCACTGGGCGAACCGCCCCTCCGCCCCGCTCCCCCCGGGCCCGCGGCGCCAGGGGAGCGCTGGGGAGCGCTCGCGGGGACCCGGCAGCTCCTCCGGCCGGCGCCAGCCTGCCAGGTGAACTGGGAAGGAGCCGCTCCTGGAGTCCCCCCAGAGCCTCCGAAGGGTCAGTCTCCAAGAAAAAAAAACCAAAAAAAAAAACAAAAAAAAAAACCAGGCAGCCCGCAGAAAGCCCAGAAACCACCGAATTGGGGCAGTTTTACATTGCTTTGGGGTTTTTGAGGGGGCGGGGTGAGGGGGTACGAGACAAGTCCCCAAGTTTTCTTTGCTTTTTTTCCTTCTCTTTTTCTTCTTTCATTATTATTATTTTTTGCTTTGTTTTTTTTTTTTTCTTTCTTTTTTCTCCTCCTGGTAGAAGTGCGCTCTCCACCTACCAGCCCCTGAAGGAAAGTGTAAGGAGCCGGTGCAAAATCCGGCTGAAGTTCAAGAAGACATTTGGAAGGCCAAGCGGCCAAGCAGTCTGAAGAAGTCTAGGAGATTTTTTTCCTTGAAAAGAATATATTTTTAAGGAAACCAGTCAGTCCGCGGCAAGCAACAGCAGCTTTTTTTTTTTTTTTTGGCCTCTTTCTCCTAATTGAGATCGAGAGCCTTTTCTCTTTTTGTTTTTCTTTTCGCAACAAAACAAAAACAGCCTAGAAGAAGGAGCAAAATAAAGAAGAGGAGGAGGAGGAGGAAGAGAGGGC